>NW_006159700.1:1445229-1448229 GCF_000334495.1 Tupaia belangeri chinensis
AGAGTGAGATCCCACATGACTGATCACACAGTGCAAATCTGGGCCCTTGTGGCTTGAAAACCCCCCCCAGGCATGTGTGGATGTGTGCCCCAAATCTCAACAGGATGAAGAAATGGAGAAGAGGGATGTTGCATGACCACACCCCATTGGGGGGTGCTTTTTCCCTTCCCTGTCTCTGTTTCTCTGGCAAATGCATATACACTCTGGCAAAAATAAAAGTAATTAAAAAATAAAGTAAATCATAAGAAAATTTTAAATCATTTTGTGACATGAATATCATAGGAAACTCAAATTTCTGCTTTACTGGAATGCAGCCATGCTCTTTGGTTTACATCTTTCTGGGGCTGCATTTGCACTAGAATGACAGAGTTGAGAAGTTACAAGAGACCATTACAGCCCAAGAAGCCTAAATAGGGATGTGTGTGTGTGTGTGTGTGTGTGTGTGTGTGTGTGTGTACCATATTTACCAATGATATATTTACCATATTACAAATGATGTATTTATCTAGCCCTTTAGAGGAAACTTTTCTGGCCCCTAGCCTATGAGCAAAGATCCTAGAGGTTTCTTTGCTAGAGGCAGAGGGGTGAAGTGGATGATGATCCAACAGGATCTAGGTAAAAATTCTGACTCTTAAAACATGACTTTGGGCAAATCACTTAACCTTTCTGAGTCTTCATATCCTTTGATGAGGCTGGTTATTATGTGTTTGGGGTTTGGGAGGAAGACTTGGATCTCCTATTCTGGCAAGAGGTGGACTTTTAATAAGTAGCTATTGCTGATAGAGAAAGTAACAGGATCCTCTTAGTATAAATCAAGGGGAGGTGTATAGCCTACCTTTTGTTCTAGATGGAGGGATAAGATTGGAAGGAGAGTTTCTCTTCTCGCCAGACCTATTAGATAAATGCTGTTAAAACGTCACCTCTTGGGAACCAGCAGTTAGCATATGTCGCTGGACTCCCACGTAGTTGACCGCGGTTTGTGTCCCAGACCCGGTGGCTTAAAACTCACGCCGGGTGCGTGTGCGTGCGTGCCCAAAATCCCGAGAGGAGAATGGAGGAGAAGGGATTGCGGCGTGACCATCCCCCCTGGGGGGTGATTTCTCACTTTCTGTCTCTATGTCTCTCTCTGTCTGTCTGGCGAGCGCATGCGCCCTACAGTGAAAATCTCTCCAAAAAAACCCCCCAAAAAAACAAAAAAAAAACACAAAAAACACATCACCTCTTCATCACTACTCCACGACTTAAGAACTTGCAGTGACTCTATCACATTTCAGCTCACAGGCACCCTTTTTTTGGGGGGGGAGGTAGAGGTTTTTGCTATAGAGGCACATGCACTTCCCAGAAAGACAGAGAGAGAGAGAGAGAGAGAGAGAGTGAGAGAGAGAGAGAGACAGAAAGCGAGAAATCACCCCCCAGGGGAGATGGCCATGCCGCAATCCCTTCTCCTCCATTCTCCTCTCGGTATCTTGGGCATGCATGCACACGCACCCGGCGTGAGTTTAAGCAATCGGGTCTGGAGCTCTAACCGCGGTCGACTACATGGGAATCCAGCGACATAGCTGTTACACTAACTGCTGGACCCCGCACACTCTTGTTTTATGTCATTGGCTCTCTAGTATCTTTTCTCTTGAGCTCTTTCTCCAAAATCTTCTCTGAGCTCAATATTCCATCCCCAGAAAAATGAATCGACTGCTTTTTTCTGAACACACCAAACTCACTGTTGAAGGACTCTGAACCTTATCCGTGATGCCTCCATGGCCAGGAACATGTTGCCATCCTTTTTCCTCCAGCCCAGTTCTCAACCATCCCTAGAGCCTGCATCCAGCCCAGCATAGCAAGGAGACCTTCACCACATGCTTTAACCCTTATTCTCATCCTCCCCAGTCACCTGGCTGCAGGACAGCTGGCATCACTGTTGTCCCTTTCGTCTATGCTAGATGTGTCTAAGTGGGTCACAGGCCCACGTGGGCACCTCTCTGGGTGGAGCAGGCTGGCGCTTCATTTGAACCCAGGTACCTTTCTCTTTGGCTTCCTTCCTTTTCTGGTCATTTTCCTTCACACATTTTAAGAAGCTATCTCTTAGCATGGTTAACATGCTCAACATGCACATTAATTCTCTTGGCAAGAATCTTGCCCTTATCTTGTTTACAACAATGCCAACAGCATGCCGGGTGACATTGTAGACTTTCCCCGTTTTGCCATGGTAACATTTGTGGCATTCCCTTGAACTCTACAATATCACTTTTCTTGCAGATTCACATGTATGTTGCCAAAGGTACCACTCCATGTTTTCTAAAAGGCCTAGAGAACGTATATTGGGTTCCTCTCCTCTTTTTTGTCATTTTGGTGAGTTATTGGAAGATGATGGTTCCAGCTGAAAGGAAAACTAGTTAAGATATTTTTAGTTGGAAAAAAAAAAGAAACTTAGTTCTTTCTTCATTGTGTTTTTGCATATTTCATCTTATAAACTGCTTAGTGGATATTTGCCTTAATTCAGAGTTTAGAAAATAGTAATAAAGAACATTGTCAACTATGGCTTACACATAAGAAAACCTACATTTTATATTTCTTTTTAATCTATCATATTTTCACTAAGTTTCTTTTTGATATGGCACATCTCTTTGCTAAAACAAAAGACAATATTGCACAAAATAAAAATAAATTTTAAAAAATCTCCCTATTAAAGGACTGTTGATACTGTGCTTATTCGATTTGAGTAGTTCCACATATCAGGGTAGTAAGCACAAACCATCTTGGTACTTACAGCAAAAAGGAGCACAGTATGGTACCTGGAGAATTAAATGGGTACAGAGTAGATTTATTTTGGTTCTTTTTTTTTTTTTTTTTTGAGAGGTTTTTGCCATAGGGCTTGTGCGCTCACCAGACAGACAAAGACAGAGAGACAGAAAGTGAGAAATCACCCCCGGGGGGATGGCCACGCTGCAATCCCTTCTCCTCCGTTCTCCTCTCGGGATCTTGGGCACGCACGCACACATGCCC
>NW_006159700.1:1448260-1477784 GCF_000334495.1 Tupaia belangeri chinensis
CACCGCCCCCGGTTCCAGGCCGCAACCGGCGGTCGACTATGTGGGAGTCCAGCGACAGCCATTACGCTAACTGCTGGTCCCTATTTTGGTTCTTCATAAAGGAGGTGAGGTCTCAGTTTCAGTATTTTAGCTTACTATTTGTGTTTCCCCTATTTCCAGTAAGAATTTGGAAAGGCTTGCTATAAATGGCAAAGTAAAACCACTGAGCCGGGGGCAGAAGCAGTGACCATCACTGTCCAGGTAGCCTTGGCTCCTTAACTGAGAGAGGCAGCTTCAGGTCCGTCTGCCACCAGTTTGAATCTCTGCTCTGCTATTTACTTGCTGTGTAGCCAGAGCAAGACGTTTGCGCTCTCTGACCTCAATTTCCTCAGCAGAATGAGAACACTAATGCCTGTCCTACAGAAATGTTAGCAGCGTAAAGAATTGTTGTAAAATGTGCAGTAAGAGCTATATATTCCTGAAAAATAACTATCTACTCTAAATATTGGACTTTTAAAATTAGTATCATTTATTTTTTAGAGTAGTTTTAGGTTTTGGGGGAAAAATGAGCAGAAACTATAGAAAGTTTTCTTTCTTTCTTTCTTTCTTTTTTTTTTTTTTTTTTTTGCTATAGAGTGCATGCACTTGCCAGAGAGACACCCCTGGGGTGGATGGCCATACCACAATTCCTTCTCCTCCATTCTCATCTTGGGATTTTGGGCATGCAATCACACATGCCTGGCATGAGTTTCTGGATCATTGTTCTTGGACTTTCTGTGTAAATCCCTTTTCCTTATTCACCTTTATCTCTCTCCTCTCTCTCTCTCTCTTTTGTTTTGAGAGAGATTTTTGCTATAGAGCATGTGTGCTCGCCAGAGAGACAGAAAACAAGAAATCATTCCCAGGGAGGAATGGTCATGCCACACTCTCCTCTCCTCCATTCTCTTCCTGGGATCCTGGGCAAGCACGCACACATGCCTGGTGTGAGTTTTAAGCCACCGGCTCCAGGATTCGAACTGCAGTTGACTACTTGAGAGTCCAGCAATGTAACTGTTATGTCATCTGCTGGTCTCCACCTTCCTCTCTTTCGCCTTCAGATAAAATGACTTAAAAATATGCAGATGGTGCATAGTCATAAGAAAAAGGCTGAAATAATACATAAAAAAAATGCAAAGAAGAAAGTATGAAATAATCCAAAATCTACTGCTTAGAAATATTAATATTTGATGAGTGCCACTGCAGACATCCTCAATGTCACATGTGTATGTGCAGAGAGCTAGGGAGGTTAGATTGTACCCACCACCTCCAGCACCTCACACTCCTGTCTCGGTACATGCCTGTTTGCAGGTGGAAGACGGGATTGCTACTGTGCCTCCATCTGTCTTCCACAGGCAGTACATACACATACCAGGAATGCTCCATGTCCTCTCTCTTACTTACTTTTCCTCATAGCTTTTATCCACGTCTGACTTCCTGTATGTTTACTTGGGTGCCCATGAATGAAGGGATTACATTGTGTTTACTGCTATTTCCTCAGCACCTAGACACTTAGTAGGTGCTCCATAGATACATTTTCAAATAAATGAAAAGCTATATAAGTATACTTGGATCAAAAATGAAACCACATTCTTTTTAAAAAAATTTTTAAGGAATTATTTTATTTAACTTTATTTATTTATTTTAATTTCACCAGAGAGGGACAGAGAGAGAGAGAGAAGTGAAAAACCAAGCTGCCAGGTTCAGGACTTGAACCTCTTTCTCCCTCTCCCTCTCTCTTTTTCTGTCTCTCTCTGGTGAGTGTGCATGCCCTGTAGCAAATTTAAAAATAATAATGATGACAAATAAAATTAAATAAATATTTAAAAAAATTTTTAAGAGGCCTGCAGGTGGCATGGTGGTTAAGGGCTCTGGGCTCTCACATGGCCAATGGTGGTTCAAGTCCCCAAATAATATATATTAAATAGACAAAATTCAACAGGTATAAAACAAATTATGTGAGTTTTTTTTTTTCACAAGAATGTACCTAAAATATAAAGTAATAAGGAGATAGTGTCAAAAGGGTGAGCTGAGGCTGTCTCATGCAGAATCTTGTGGGCTTTCGTGAGGACTCTGAACTTCTGAGTGAGACAGGAAGCCATTGAAGGGTTAGAGCAGGGAGTGACATGAATTGATTCGTGTGTTGAAAAACTCGCTCTGGCTGTTAACAATTTGTTTAAAATTTGTTGATTTTCGAGAGGGCCATGTTGTAGTCTTTTACTGTGGATTTATCACCTTTTCTGAACTTGTACAAGTTTTTGTTTCATGTATGTTGATACTATGTTATAAGGAACATAAGGATAAGATTCCTTATTCATTTACTGAACTTTTAAAAAGTCAATATAAATGTCCTGGGAACCAGCAGTTAGTGTAATGGCTATGTCGCTGGACCCCCACATAGTCGACCGCGGTTCGCGTCCCAGACCTGGTGGCTTAAAACTCACGCCGGGCGCGTGTGCATGCGTGCCCAAGATCCCAAGAGGAGAGTGGAGGAGAAGGGCTTGCAGCGTGACCATCCCCCCTGGGGGTTGATTTCTCGCTTTCTGTCTCTATGTCTCTCTCTGTCTGTCTGGCGAGCACACGTGCCATATAGCGAAAATCTCTCAAAAAAAAAAAAAAGGTGGATATAAATGTCCTTTGACTCGTTTTTCATCTTGATATTTCATTGTCTGTTTTTTTCTTTTCTTTTTCTTTTTTTGTTAAGAGAGATTCTTGCTATAGGGAGTGTATACTTGCTGGAGAGACAGAAAGTGAGAAATCACCCCCCCAGAGGGGATGACCACACCGCAGTCCCTTCTCCTCCATTCTTCTCTTCAGATCTTGGGCATACATGCACATATACGTGGCATGAGTTTTAAGCTGCTGGGTCTGGGACTTGAACTGTGGTTAACTATGTAAGAGTCCTGCAATGTAACCATTATGCCATCTGCTTTTCATTATCATCACTACCTGGAAATAGTTTATCTCTTCATTTTCATACTTCCTGTGTTATTTTGTGCTATGTCTTTCGTTACTAGTCAACGAGTATGTAATAAGCACTTACTCTGTTATCAGTCATACGTTAAACATTAAGAATCTGAGAGAAGTCATGAAACCTATTGTCTAAAAAGTTGACTCTTTCTATGTTTTGGTTTTTGAGTTATCGGCATTTCCATTGCTATTCCTCAAAAGTTAGTTTTAGGGGTACCAGGGCAACAGGCATCAGCCATTTTGTCTGGTAATAAAAAATCAATCAGAAAGCTCTGTTCATGGTTTTGGTGTTAGCCCTGTGGTTAGTAATCCCACCACCTACAGAGTCTTTTTGACAGAACATGATAATGACTCTTGGTGAGAGTTTTTAACTCAGTTAGCAAAGGAGCGTGTGCAAGTGTCACCACACCACTTTGCCCACGATGGCCTCTTTCTTGTAGGTCACTGGGCGTGCCTGAACAACAATGTGTTAGAGAGAAAGCTCTTTGAAAATTGAGTTCTAGGCGGGTTCCTTCTTTTCCACTCTGTACAAATCTAGATGTTAGTTCTGAATATCCAGTGAAGTGATATTTTTAACATGACAAGGTGGAGGATTAGAAACACATTTTATGATACAAGGAAGGAAACAAACAAAACTGTGGCTTTAAATTCTGAGCCACTCTGAACCTGCCCACTCTTAGCCTCTCACTCCTGCTACTTTCTCAGTTCACTCCTCTTCCTTCCCCTTTCTACACCACACACAAAGAGAAGTAAAAAGGTGACTTCAGCCCAAGACTGAAAATGAAGGCCTAGTTGCTTTGTGCAAGAATGCTGAAAGAGCTCTGAGAGAGGGACTCAAATTTCATGTCATTTTGCCTCACAAAGATGGCAGCCAATTCACCAATTGCTTTGCTGTTCCTTCTCCAGTTCCCCCACCCACACCTTCAAAATCTGTCTTCCTCTGAGGTAATCGACTGCTGCCAGTATCACCAAGTTCAGATTTCAGAGGCTTAGAGGCCTGTGAGTTGTGCCATTGAAGATGAAACACAGGGGCCTGCAGATGGCATAATGGTTATGTTGCTGGACTCCTTACTTGGCTGACTGCGGTTCAGGTCACGGATCTGGTGGCTTGAAAATCACGCCAGGCTCATGTGTGTGTGCCCAAGATCCTAAGAGGAGAATGAAGAAATTGCAGCATGGCCATCCCTGGGTGTGTGGGGGGTTTATTTCTCACTTTCCTTCTTAGTGTTTTTGTCTTTCTCTCTCTGGCAAATGCACGTACCCTAAGGCAAAACCTCTAAAAAAAAAAAAAAAAGATGAATTGTGAATTAATTATTGTGATTTTGTTTACTGGATAATTTGGGATTGTTACCAGAAGGTGAATTGTGCGCATCACAATCCCCTGTCCTGTGCATATCACACTAAACTGGAGTTTAGTATGATCGATTGGAGACTCCAACCACCTGAAATAGCGATCATTTTGTATGTATTTCTCCAAGCCTTTATTTTACCCAAGATTGCTTAGATTGCTACTCCTCCTTACTAACTCTTTTAATGATCTGGGCCTGCCCCTGGCTTGGTGGTGAAGGGAGCTGAATCCCACTTGGCTAAACTTGTGGTTGGAGTCCCAGACATGGTGGCTTGATGAACACACCTGGTGCATGTGTAAGCATGCCCAAAATCCCCAAAGAAGAGAAAAATGGAGGAGAGGGGACTGCTGCATGGCCATGCCCTATTGGGAGTGCTTTCTCCTCTCCCTCTGTCTCTCTCTGGTGAGTGCACGAACCCTCTAGCAAAGAAAAAAAAAATTAGTTCTCGTATCATTTGCTTAGAGTGCACTGGGCAACCACTTTGTGGATATTTGCTGATAGAATATTGGTTCCATTATACACAGTTGAATATCAGGCTAATATTGACCGCTTGAAGGCATATTCTTGATAAGACTGATGTTCAAAGAGTTTGAAAGTAGAGTAGAGAAGTTGAGATGTTTATATTTATGTAATTTGTAGAGTTGAAAACATTTGGATTGGTTTTAAAAGCATGACTCAGGACTCTCAGAAGAGGAGAATAGGGAAGTGAATTTTCTTTTTTTTTGTAGAGGTTTTTGCTATAGGGTGCATGTGTTCACCAGAAAGACAGAGAGAGACAGAGAGACAGAAAGTGAGAAATCACCCCTCAGGGGAGATGGCCACGCCACAATCCCTTCTCCTCCATTCTCCTCTCAGGATCTTGGGCACACACGCACACGTGCCTGGCATGAGTTTGAGCCACCGGGCCTGGGACTCGAACCATGGTTGGCTACATGGGAGTCCAGCGACATAGCCATTATGCTAACTGCTCGTCCCCTGGCAAGTGAATCTTATACAGAGGGAAAAACAAGAGAAAGTTCATGACAACCTGAGAATACCTCTCCCAAAGAGGTGAGACTCTTCAAGCAATAAAAGAGGCTTGTTGTTAGCAGGCCCAGGGGCCCAGCAGCTAAGGGAGCCAGTATTCTTCCCTCTGTCCCACCAAGTCTTGAAAAACACACAGCGCCATGCCCCACTGGGGCATGCCTTCTTCTCTCTGTCTCTCTGGCAAGTGCACATGCCCTCTGGTGAAAAAAGAGGGAAGGAGGTTGTGTGAAGACGTTGAATTACACGCTAAGCTGTTTGGACTTAGGCAGTGGAGAGCTCTCAAAGATTTCTAAGTCAAAGCCTGTGGCATGGATGCATGTTTTACTGAAAAAATTCTACTGCTGGTTTTATCTCGAGGAAGACCCACTCCTTGTCTGCTCTAGGCAAAGAATGTTAGAGAATTCTCTTGAAGCTGAAAGTTTTCTCTCCTCATTTCAGCTCTTATTCTTCCCTCCTCAAATCAGCCAAATAGGGATAGATTTTATTTCCCCTAATACAAAAACTATCTGCAATGTACCAAAGGAAAGATCTAAAAGATTCAGATGTTGGAAAGTTAGGATCAAGGTTTTGGGGATCATGTCCTACATCCTTGTGCACAAAGCCCACACAATCTGTCTGGGAGCTGACATAGAAAACCCAGACACTCCGAAGGAGCATGTGAATCTGCTTGCCCAGTCGCCTTCACACAATCTGCAGAGCCTGCCAATCCCAGAGCCTAGTCCACCGCCAGAAAGAATGTTAGTTTCTACAATCCCTAGTGTGATAATGACCACACTACTGAGAAAGTAGGTGGAGAAATGCAGCCGCCAGTGAGGAAAGAGGATATAGAGATATTCAGATTTGTCGATTTTCACTATCTGATGGTTTCATCTGCTGGGAGTGTCATGGTAGTTGTGAAGAAAAAGTTAGGCAGCTAGTCACCATAAATGTAGAAAAATGGTCTCATTGTGGTAACAGTTTTATTTATTTATTTATCTGAATGGTGTCCTAGTTTAGCTGTCCCTATTGCATGGAGATGAAGACCTATAAGGAAGCTGGCCATACTGTTCCTAATTCATTGTGTTATGGAAACTCTCTAAAAAGATATTTAACCAAAACTGGGACAGTTCATAAGACTTGTTACCTTAAATAGCCTTTCAAAACACTTTAGTGTACATTTTATAAAAGTAATTTTAACTCAAGTGTAAAAATGGGAGCAAGAAACATAACAAGTAAATAACACTTGGACACAACTTAGTATAACTCAAATCAGTTAGAAACTAATTATGTTTAGCATTAAAACGGAGATTTAAGTAATGATCATCAAGTACATTACTACGTAGTCTAAATTTAGTTCATAGGCCTTGAGCAACTGCTTTTATGTGGTCCAAACCAATGCCTTCAAAGGCAACCATTTCAGTTCACCAATAAGAAGTTCATGATTTGGGGGAGAAGTTGATTTTCTCACCAAGCCACTAGGTAGCCTCCAGGCCTTCTTTACTGCCCTTTCAAAAAATGACCTGAGGGAAAAATTTGCTTGACTGACACCCCACTGCCCCCTCCAATAATGAGGATCTAGAACCAAGGACTTGGTAAATGGTTGATCTTCTATTGCCATAATCCTCTGATTGGCTACTCTGGTTTAGAACACACTGTTATCCCTCATCTCCCACCCCCCGCTGCCTTGAAAGTGCACAGTCAGGTGTAAAGTGATACAAGTAACTCAGTGCTATATTGATGTCTAAAAATTGAGAACCTCGTTTCTTATGACATCCGGAATCTGTTTTCTTATATTTAATCTGTGACCTCTGCTTCAGTAGAAATATATGTGGGAATGAGAAAGTAAGAAGTACCATACCCAATTTCTAAGAAACAACTGCCTATTCAAACCCACCAGATTCTGGGCCAGCAGGTGGCATAGTGGTTAAGGTGCTGGACTATCACAAGGCTGATGACCATGATTTGAGTCTTGGATCAGGCAGCTTAAAACTCACATCAGGTGCATGTGTGTGCTTGCCCAAAATCTTTTTTTTTTTTTTTTTTGGAGAGGTTTTTGCTATAGGGTGCATGCGCTCGCCAGAGAGACAGAGAGAAACATAGAGACAGAAAGTGAGAAATCACGCCCCAGGGGGAATGGCCACCTCACAATCCCTTCTCCTCCATTCTCCTCTCAGGATCTTGGGGACGCACGCACATGCGCCTGGCGTGAGTTTTAAGCCACCAGGTCCGGGACGTGAACCATGGTCGACTATGTGGGTGTCCAGTGACATAGCCATTACGCTAACTGCTGGTTCCCCTTGCCCAAAATCTTGAGAGGAGGATAGAGGAGAAGGGATTGCAGCATGACCATCCTCCCAGGAGGTTATTTCTCCCTTTCTCTCTGTCTCTCCAGCAAGTGCACACGCCCTACAGCAAATATCTCCCTGAAAAAGAAAAAAAAAAAGAAACCATGTTTTCATAACTTACTTCATATATGTCAAAATGTATATTAAAAAAATGATCACACTGACTCTATCTGAGCACATTATTTCACCATATTTCCTCTAGGTTCTTACAGTCCTTTCTCTAAACAAAAAAGTCTTCCCCCAAATAAAGACATAGATAGAGACAGAAATAGACTTTTATGGCAACAATGAAAAGGGTGGAGTGGCCGAGGTGAGACTGGAGTCATGGGTGGAGGCTTGCTTGAACGTACTGCAATATTTCAAGGAAAAGCAAATAGGATGCTGAGTGAGGCTATGGCCATGCCATTGAAAAATACCTACTGGAGATATGACATAATATAGCTAAAAAAATGGCACATAATCAGTGTGTAGGTGTGAAAAATATCTACTCTACAATGAGAGAATAAAAAATAAGAAATGACAGGATTTTAGTTTGGGTTGTGACATGGATGTTGATACATGAGGAAGATTATGACTGCGAAGAAAGTTGGGATAATGAATGAGTTTGGGACATTCTAAGGTCTGTGCAGTAAGGTCATAGGTACTAACTGGAACTAGTGTGTCTATATATTTGCCTGTCTGCTCCGTAAGACTGTGAGCTCCGGAAGTGCGTTCATCTTTCATTCCCAGTGCTTAACAAAACCCCCAGCTCTTAGTAGGGGTTACTGTCTTGTTCAATTAAAAAAAAGAAAAGAAAAGAAAAGAATTGAACTGGCATTGAAATATAAACATTGCCTTATTGCAATGAATATCCCTAACTAAATGCACCAAATGTCATACCATTATTCCAAATGCGGTTTATATAGGGTCCTTAAGTTCAATTTAGAGGATAAGATTTTATTGCTGAAAATCACCTTTTTTTTTTTTTTTTGGAGAGGTTTTCGCTATAGGGCATGTGCGCTTGCCAGACAGACAGAGAGGGACAGAGACAGAAAGTAAGAAATCACCCCCCCGGAGGGGATGGTCACACCACAATCCCTTCTCCTCCATTCTCCTCTCGGGATCTTGGGCACGCACGCACACGCACCAGGCGTGAGTTTTAAGTCACCAGGTCCGGGACGCGAACTGCAGTCGACTACGTGGGAATCCAGCAACATAGCCATTATGCTAACTGCTGGTTCCCGAAAATCATCATTTTTTAAGGTTCAAAGGAATTCGTTTTGCAAAGAAATGCACAGAGAACCTATGGCATATGTGAGAGAAAGCCAAGCTGGATTGGACTGGAAGACATCCTAGGAAATTTTTTGAGGAAGGAGAGAGGCACTAAGCATCTGGAAGCTGAGGAAAAAATGTGCTAACTCTGGAGAGAAATAAGGACTGAAGTGAAAGGGAACGCAAAGTAAACACCCTAGAATAAGCTTTTTCTCAAGGATTGGGTGGTGATCTTTCTGCACCAATACTCCTCAGGGACTAAGGCAAGAGTTTTGGCTCTTTGGGCTCCAGGAAAACAGATCTTGAAGTTCCTCACAGTAAAACTGTATAATGACATAGTGATTGTTACAGATTCACTTAGAAATTGTAAAGGAGAACCTCTTCCAATTCTTTTCACTGCCTGCTCTGCTTTCATGAGAATGACATGGCCAAACTGATAGAGAGCTAGACTGGAGTCTAATATTGTGTCTTACGTTAATACAATGAGGAAAGTGCATCACTTAAAAACATTTTAATCAGTGTATGATGCATATACAGTAAAGTATACAAGTCTTAGTTGCATAGTTCAATGAATTTTTAAAACATGTATCCATACAGCTATTATTAGACCAAGATAAATTTTTGCACTTAAAATTTTCTTCGATGTTTATTCCAGTTAAACTTTACTCCCAAAGATAACAACTATTCTGACTTGTATTGCTATCGATGTGTTTTGGCTGCCTTAAACTTCATATGGGTGAATTTTTTTTTTTTTTTGGAGAGGTTTTCGCTATAGGGTGTGTGCGCTCGCCAGACAGACAGAGACATAGAGACAGAAAGCGAGAAATCACCCCCCAGGGGGGATGGTCACGCCGCAATCCCTTCTCCTCCATTTTCCTCTCGGGATCTTGGGCACGCACACACACGCGCCCAGCGTGAGTTTTAAGCCACCAGGTCTGGGACACGAACCGCAGTCGACTACGTGGGAGTCCAGCGACATAGCCATTACATTAACTGCTGGTCCCCTGGATGAAATTTTTTTAGATTTTTCTAGGATTAGATTTTTTTTCACTTTATGTTGCTATGTGTATCTGTATTTTTCTTTGTTTTCTTTTGGTTTTACTTTACAGCTTAGTATCTCATTGTATAAATATACCACAATTTATTTATTCATTCTACTATAGGTGGAAACAGGTTATTTCCAGTTTTTACATATTATGAATAAAAATGTTATGAACCATCTGGCTTGTATCTTTTAGTTGGCATAAACACTCATTTCTTTCTTTCTTTCTTTTTTTTTTTTTTTTTTTTTTTTGGGGTTTTTTTTTTTTGGGCATGTGCACCTGCCCAAAAAGGGATAGAAAGTGAGAAATCACCCTTTCCCCCAAGGGAGGATGGCCACGCTGCAATCCCTTCTCCTCGATTCTCTTCTCGGGATCTTGGGCACGCACACACATGTGCCCAGTGTGAGTTTAAGCCACTGGGTCTAGGACTCGAACCGCGGTTGACTACATGGGGGTCTAGCGACATAGCCATTATGCTAATTGCTGGTCCCGCGACAAGCACTCATTTCTTTTGAGTATCTTTTCAGAGGTAGAGAGCATTGAAGATGTTCGGATTTAGCAGGTACTGCCACAGAACTTTCCACAGTGGATTGACTAATTTTGTACTACCACGAGAGTACATGAGAGTTCACTTGCTCCACTTCCTTGACAACACTTGTTACTATCAGTCTTTTTTTATTTTAGGGATTTTAGAGTGTGTACAATCATATCTCATCATAATTTTTATTTTTATTCTTTTAAAAAAATTTATTTTTTTTCTTTTGTGAATTTGGTGCTTAGTGCCTATTTTTTTATGTTCCTATTGACATTTTTTGCCCATTTCAAAATTGTTTTGTCTGTCTTTATTTTATTGATTTGCAGTTCTTCATATAAGTGAATCCTTTGTCATATATATACATATATATAAAATATACATATGTGTGTGTGTATATATATATATCAACTGTCTTCTGCACTGTGCTTTGCTATTCTAGTCTCCTCTAAATGATACCTTTTCATGAACAAAAGTTCTTAATTTTATTAGTCTCTTTTTTTTCCCATTTTTAAAATGGTTATTGATCTTAATGTCCGGTTTATAAAATCTTCGCTTGCCCTTGATCATAAAGTCATTCTTCCAGGCTATCTTTTGGGAACTTGTTTTATCCTTTCACATTGGGTCTATGGTCCACTGGAGTTGACTTTTATGTCTGCTATGATACAGGGGTCAAAGTAAATTTTCCCATGTGGATATACAATTGACCTCAAATCTTTTTTCTTTTCTTTCTTTACTTTTTTTTTAATTTATTTTTATTTGAGAAATTTTTGCTATAGGGCAGAAACAGCAAGCGAGAAATCACCCCCTGGGGGGATGGCCGCACTGCAAACTCTTCTCCTCCATTCTCCTCTCAGGATCTTGGGCATGCATGCACACACTCCGTGTCCTTTTTGAAAACCATAGTTGGACCACTTCAATCTGTTTCCTGTTGTTAAAATCTTCATGGAGGCACCAAACCACAGTCAACCGTGTGGGAGTCCAGTGATGTAAACGTTACACCATCTGCTGGTCCCAACCCGAAAGTCATTTTATTGAAATAACACCGTCTTGTTGCTCTGCAGTGGTGTTTCTGATATGAATCGGGTGACTGATATTTACGGCTCTGTAGCGTGTTGGTCTGTTTACCTCCCTTTGCACCAATACTGCATTGCAAACAAATACAGTCGATTTTTAATAGTCTTGACACATGATTGTAAAAATTCAGAAACTTTGTTATTCCTCCGAATTGTCTTGGCCTTTCTTTTTTTTTTTTTTTTTTTTTTGGAATCCAAGCCTGGTTTTATTTTTATTTTTTTTTTTAATTTGTTTTTATTTTTTATATAAATACTAATACTAGCTTGTCACTTTCCACAGATAAACCTGTTAGGATTTTATTGTAATGACAATGAATCTATTGATCATTTGGGAATAAATTAATGCCTTAATAATATTGAGATTCCTAATTTATGAATATGAAACATCCTCTATTTATTCAAGTCATTTATTTCTTTCAGCAATCTTTCACAGTGTTCTTATAAGGCTTTTATATCTTATGGGTGTACCGTAATTTACTGAAATGCTCCATTACTCAAAAAATGGGCATTTAATTTCCAATTTTTATTCCATTATATCTTTATAAGTACAGTGACATGTGGGGCCAGCAGGTGATGTGGTGGTTAAGCACTGGACTCTCACATGGCCAACTGGGTTTGAGTCCCAGACTCAGCATCTGGAAAATCATATTGGGCAAGTGTGCACACATGTCCAAAATCCCAAAAGGAGAATGGAGGAGAAGGGATTGCAGGGCTATCCTCTTGGGGGGTGATTTCTCACTTTCCTTTTATCTCCAGAAAGTACACTCATCATATGGAAAAAAAACCTGAAACAAAAAACAAACCAACAACAAAAAACCTCACATGCATCTTAAATGATCATTTTAAACTGCTTTAATTAACATCTTACACCTCTCATCTATAAGCAAAGAAGTCAAAAGACAAAGAAGGAAAATGGTATCCCATCGTCCTTTTTGAAAATCATAGTTGGACCACTTCAATCTGTTTCCTGTTGTTAAAATCTTCATGGAGAGGCCACGAGGTGGTGGAGTGGTTGGTTGAGGTGTTGTACTCCTACATGGCCAACTGCACTCGAATCCCGGACCTAGAGGCTTGAAAATCATTCTGGACATGTGTGTATGCATGCCCAAAGTCCCAAGGGGAGAAGAGAAGGGTTTGTTGCATGGCAGTCCTCTCAGGGGACTTTCCCTCTCTCTGTCTCTCCAGCGAGCAGAAGCACCCTGGGCGGGGTGGGGGTGGGGGGGACACAGCCAATATCCTCTATGGAAGGATATTGCATGAAAAAACTTTGCTTTTAGCCTTTCAGAACCTTTACCAATACAATCAGGAAATGCTATAAATTCTTTTTTTTTCTTTTTACTTCTACTGTAAACTAAAATCATTTGCCATTGTTGATTTGGTGAATGAAAGAACTTAGTAAGCGAAAGAACATCTTATCTTTTAACGAATAGTTGTAACATCTGCTAAAAAATAGAAACTGGGGACCAGCAGTTAGCTAATGGCTATGTCGCTGGACTCCCATGTAGTCGACTACCGTTAGAGTCCTGGACCCAGCGGCTTAAACTTACACTGGGTGCATGTGCGTTGTGCCATGAGAAGAAAATGGAAGAGAAGGGATTGTGGCATGGCCATACCCCCTGGGGGAGTGATTTCTTGCTTTCTGTTTCTCTGTCCCTCTCTGTCTTTCTGGCGAGCGCATGTGCCCTCTAGCAAAAACCTCTCAAAAACAAACCAAAAAAAAAAAAAAAAATAGAAACTGTATTTTGGGGACTATTAATTTCTCAAGTCTATAACTCTCTTTGGCCCTACCAAAAAGCTCAATAAATACAAGTCTTGATCCAAGTGCAGTGGTGCAGCAATAGCAGCAACACTCTGCTGAAAGCCATATGGAAGGTATGTGTTGGAAGCCACATGGAAGATGGAGGTTAGGTTCCCTAGTTGAGCTGTAACACCAGCTACATGTGCATGTCCATAACTCTAGCTTCCTGGGGAGAATTGATGCATGACACTCTGTTGAGGGTGCTTGCTTTTCTCTCTGTCTCTCATGAAAAATAAATAAACTTGGGGACCAGCAGATGATGTAATATGGTTGAAGTCTTGAACCCGGCAGCGTGAAACTCACACTGTGTGTGTGCGTGCGTGCCCAGGTTTCCTGAGAGGAGAATGGAGGAGAAGGGATTGCTGTTTGTCCATCTCCCCTGTGGGTGATTTCTCGCTTTGTCTCTGTCTCTCTGGTGAGTGCATGTGCCCTATAGCAAAAATCTCTCTCTAAAAAAAAAAAGAAAATTTAATAAATAAATTAAATTAAAAAAGCATAAGTAAAGTTCCCAATCTCAAACTTGCTAATAAATAATAAATATGTACTTATTGGTAAAATATTCTGTATAGGGCTTTTTGATAGGCATGTTAACAATTTTGATTTTAGATCTTCTCTCAAAGGTAGTGAATTCTGATAAGTTATTGAACATCAAAACACATGGACCCTGAGCCATATAGGAGATTTAATGTCCAAGTTCCTATAGGTTATATGTTTTTGCTAATGCAGCTTAGTATTATGCCTACTGACTTTTAAGCAACTTTAAATATTTTTTGAGAGGTTCTTTTTTATGTTTTGTTTTATTTTTGTTTTTGCTATAGAGCACATGCGCTCGCCAGAAAGACAGAGAGAGACAGAGAGAGAGAAAGTGAGAAATCACCCGGGGGAGGGAGTGATTTCTCAATCCCTTCCTCTCCATTCTCCTTGGGATCTTGGGTACACACACACATGTGCCCGACATGAATTTAAGCCACCAGGTCTAGGACACAAACCACGGTTAACTACATGGGAGTTCAGTGACATAGCCATTACGCCAACTGCTGGTCCCAAACAACTTTTTATATTACAAATGTAATAAGTTTCCCACAAAGCTTAGGAAACATAAATAAGCAAAACAAAAAACAAACAAAAAACCCAAAACTGCTGTTCTGTCTTTAACCAATAAGCACCATGAACATTACAGTATTTAATTTCCTATAGGTATTAATTTATTTTAAAAACTACCATTGTTTTATGATCCCTTAAGTTTAATGCATTCAACATTTCTCCATACCATTAAATATTCTTTTCAGCATATTTTTTCACTTGTTAATTGGAATTTTTTTTTCAGTTTTTTATCAACATAAGCAGGCAAAGCACACATACCTATCATTAAAATTTTATTTGTATTTGTGATTATTTGTAAGGACAGTGTGTCTTAACCCCATGCATCAAAGTCAGTTGTGGTGGTATTTTTAATACATATACCTACTGTTGATCTGAGTCTTAACTGATACATTAATGAAGATAGCCTTAGTTACTTATCAAACAGAGAATAAGTTCTGATTTATTGTGCATGTAGCAATCTAATATTGGTTATTCTAACAGATAAGAGAGTAGCTTCCCTTCTCATGGCAACTCAGGGATTCAAGTTCCTTCTACCTTGTGGCTTAGCTATTTTTTTTTTTTTTAAGAATGATTTTATTTATTATTGTTATTATTATTTTTCACATGAATTTTGCCAAAGACAGAGAGAGAAAGAGAGGGAGAATGAGAAAGCAAGCAACCAGGTCTGGGACTCGAATGATGGTCAGCCATGTGGGAATTACAACACCTTAACCATCATGCCACCTGCTGGCCCGTGGCTTAGCTATTCTTGAGGGACTTGGTTGGTTCTGCAAACAGACAGAAGGTAGGGAAGGAAAAAACACAAAGTTACAGCCATTCTCAGCCTAGAAATGACACACTATATCTGCATCCCATTGATAAGAACTGTTTAATGCTTCCCATGTCATGCAAGGGGTATGTGGGGTGGGGGGGGAGTAGAAAATCTAATCCGACTGGATTACCACCTCCTACTGGTCAAGACTTACTACACTGTCAGAGAGGAAGCTGGAATTTTGGTGGACGCTTAGGTATGACTGCTACATTTGGTAAAACCATCTTGAAAATCAATTTGAACATATACAGTCCAACCGTGGCATGTGGTTTAGGCAGCTGGATCCCACATGGCTGACTCTGTGGTTTGAGTTCCAGATCTGGTGGCTTGAGAACCATGAATGCACATATATATGTGTTTCTGAAATCCTGACAGGAGGGAGAGATGGGGAAGGGATTGCTGTGCGGCACCCATAAGGGCTGCTATCTCACCTCTCTGCACCCACCACCTGTCTCTTTCTGGCCAGTACACATGCTCTCTGGAATTTTTTTTTTTAAATCCAAGTTTAATGTGATAAAGCAATTCTATTTCTAAATGTGTATCCTACAGAAATTCTCACATGGGTAAAGAGGAGGATATCCACACAGAAATGTTTATTGTTTTATTGTTAATTATAACAAAAATGTGACATGATCTTAAATGTCTATCCTTAAATACCCACAATGGTTAAATAAAGTAATTCTCTGCATTTTATAGAACTTTAAAAAAATATTAGATAGATCTGAAGATACTGAAGTAAAGACCAGCAAATGGTGTAATGCTTACGTCGTTGGGCTCTTACACTGTCAACCATGGTTCGAGTCCTGAACCCAACAGCTTGAGACACACGCCAAGTGGGTGTGCATGCATGCATGCCCAAAATCCTGAGAGGAGAGTGGAGGGTGATTTCTCACGTTCTGTCTCTCTGTCTCTCTTTGGTGAGTGCACATGCCCTATTTCAAAAATCTGCCTAAAAAAAAAAAAAAAAGAAAGAAAGAAAGACAGAAAAATGAATATATTGAAATAAAAGGATGGGACCAGCAGTTGGCGTAAAGGCTGTCACTGAACTCCCATGTAGCCAACCACAGTTCGCGTCCCAAACCTTGTGGCTTAAACTCATGCGTGCATGCCCAAGATCTGGAGAGGAGAATGGAGGAGAAGGGATTGCGGTGTGGCCATCCCCCCTGGGCTGGGGGGTCTTGCTTTCTGTCTCTCTGTCTCTGTCTTTCTGGTGAGCACATGCACCCTATAGCAAAAACCTCTCCCCAAAAAAAAAGAAAAAAAGAAAAAGAAATAGCAAGATGACTATACTATATGCTATTGAGTGAGAAAGCACTGAACAATACGTGTCTTGTGTAATTGCCCACAGAGAGTGGGGGAACAGTGAAAGATGGAGGCTCTCAACAGCCTTTGACCTTTCTAGTGCTTGAATTTTTTTTTTAATTAGCCCAGATAACATTAGTATTCTTAGAAAAACAGACTCCCAGACATCACTCTCAGAACCTCTAGGAAGCAGGACCTAAAAATCTGTAGTTCATAAAAGCTTCACAAGTGATTCTGATCAACTGCCAAGGTTGAGACCACAGCCTCAGGATAAATTTCTAAAAGTGGAATTAGTATGTCAAAGGGCGTGAAAAATGTTAAGGCTTTTCATAAGAATTGTCAAGTTGTCCTCTAGTAATGTACCAATTCACATTCCCACCAGCAGTGTGTAAAAGCTCATTCCATCATCAGCACTGGGTGGTATAAAGCCTTTTACTTTTTGCCAGTTTGATAAATGAAAAATCGTCCGTCTGATTTATTTGGACAAAAGTGTGAGTTTGTTGCATTTGCTTCTCTTTGGGGGGCATTCTGGCCCATCTATCTTCTTCTTGAATTGTATAGATAGATTTATCCCCTTCAGCTAGTGCTTCATTATAGAAAAACACATGGAGAACTGTTTAAAACATACATTTCCAGGGC
Organism: Tupaia belangeri chinensis; assembly: GCF_000334495.1. Classification (NCBI taxonomy): domain Eukaryota; kingdom Metazoa; phylum Chordata; class Mammalia; order Scandentia; family Tupaiidae; genus Tupaia; species Tupaia belangeri. The sequence goes on from NW_006159700.1 coordinate 1,465,501, forward strand.
CAACTCAATGCTACAGCAGTGACGTGCTGCTCAGGTAAGGCTAAATCCGAATGGAAGGTCATGGGTTCAGTGACCCAACCGACCAGTCCACACTGCTGCACGTGCCTGCGATCCTGGCTGGCTGGGAAAGCTGGCGGGGTGCTGGGGGAGATCACGGCCTAAGACCTTGGGACCAGCAGTTAGCATAATGGCTATGTCTCTGGACTCCCACGTAGTCGACCGTGGTTCGCGTCCCGGACCCAGTGGCTTAAAACTCATGCCGGGCGTGTGTGCATCTGTGCCCAAGATCCCGAGAGGAGAATGGAGGAGAAGGGATTGCGGTGTGACCATCCCCCCTGGGGGGTGATTTCTCACTTTCTGTCTCTCTGTCTCTCTCTGTCTGTCTGGCGAGTGCATGTGCCCTGTAGCAAAAACAAACAAACAAAAAAACAAAAAAACAAAACCTCTCCAAAAAAAAATAAGACCTTATTGGGGGTACTTGTCTGTCTTTATCACACGAAGGAAATAAATATACTGTTTTTTTAAAAAAAATGTAGATTTCTAGCCTCCCACTTCCAATTCCGATAGAGCAGGTGGAAGGTGGGATTCAGAGTTTACGAAGCGGAGATGCATCCCCGACAAGCACAGCAGAAGAAAAATGAGCAATGGTGAATTTAGGACATGGGTATTTTGTATTCTTGGGATGGAGTCCATGCTCATTTCTCGTGCTGCCCTCTGCCCAGCATGTGGTTCCTCTGTCCTCCCCCATCCATCAGGGCCAGTCTCCCCCCTGTCCCACCTGTCATTAAAATCCACATCGATGCTTCCCTCCTCTGCACTTCCATAGTACTCACTGTCCAAACAACTCATCCCGACACTTACTCACTACTTTAGATAGATGAGAATTGACTTACAGTAATAAAGATGCAGTCTAATGAAAGTCGTCAAAGTATTATTTCAAGACCAGAAGAAATGCTCGAGGATAGCCTGGAACATAATCCTGCAATCAATTATATTTATGTTGGCACAGAATTAAAGGCAGGTGTAACTCTTTAGGAGAGATTTGAAGTCAGAACTACCTTAAAGAATAGAAACTAGTGTTTCTCTGCTGGAACAAGTGGCTGCTGTTTATCTTCCAAGCTAGCAAAGATGAAAAGCCTCTTACAGTCGGTATGGACTGTGTAGCAATCGCTTCTGTCTCTCCGTCTTCCGGTCACAGGAGTTTGGGAGAGAGTGCCTCTCAATCAGTGTCCTCAACAAGGTCTGTTTATTTGAATTCCTAAAGATACACTTTAAAATTAGCCAGAGATTCTGTTGCAGTTGGATTTTTTTTTATTTTAGAATTATTTTTCATTTAACTTTATTTATTACTGCTATTTTAATGTTTCCAGAGAGAGAAACACACACAGACACACACAGACACAGGTGGAAAGTGAGAAGGCAAGCCTCCAGATTCAGGACTCGAACCACAGTCAGCCATGTGGGAGTCCAGTGCCCATAACCACCATGGCCTCGATTGGAATTATTATTATGTTTTTGGAGAGGTTTTTGCTACAGGGTGCGTGTGCTCACCAGAAAGACAGAGAGAGACAGAGACAGAAAGCCAAAAATCACCCGCCACGGGGTATGGCCATGCCGTAATCCCTTCTCCTCCATTCTCCTCTCGGGATCTTGGCTCACACGCACACATGCCCAGTGTGAGTTTAAGCCACCGGGTCTGGGACTCGAACCACGGTTGACTACATGGGAGTCCAGCAACATAGCCATTATACAAACTGCTGGTCCCTCCATTGGAATTTTTTTTTTCCTATTTTTGGAGAGGTTTTTGCTATAGGGCACATGCGCTTGCCAGAAAGTGAGAAATCACCCCCCAGGGGGATGGCCATACTGCAATCCCTTCTCCTCCATTCTCTTCTCGGGATCTTGGGCACACACGCACATGCGCTCGCCATGAGTTTTAAGCCACCGGGTCCGGGACTCGAACTGCGGTCGACTACGTGGGAGTCCAGCAACATAGCCATTACGCTAACTGCTGGTCCCTGGATTTTTTTTTTTTAAACAGCTCCTCAGATGATTATAAGGTGTAGCTAAGATTGAGACTCATTGACCAAAAATAATGCAAATAATCACATGTACATTCAACATATATTTCAATATTCTTTGCTACCCCAAGAGAAGACGTTTGAGTTGCATTTTTAGTGGAAGCGATAGATTCCCAAAGACTTATTTACTGTCTACCTGAACCTCTTGTCATTTGTGAGAGGTTTTCACTGTACATTTGCCTTCATTGCTCATTCATTCACTAGCATGTATTGATGCTGGGATTCAGTAGGCAGGAAGACGGAGGTGTCCGCTGCCCTCCTGGTGTGTTCAATCTGCCAAGAAGGACAGACAGGGACTACACTGTAGCTGAGTCTGATCAGGCTTCCGTAACATCCCGCTTTAACCAAGAAAGGTAAAGCAGCATGGACCGTTTCCAAAATAACCCACCTTGATCTAAACTGAATGCTGTGTGATTTAAAAAAGGTCAAAAACAGAGTTTTCCAAATCCGTAAGAGCATCCCTTCTAACTTACTGTAACTCTACACTTATTTAAAGACTGTTTTCTAGGTTATTCAAGGGTATTTCCCTCTAACCTAAAGTAACATTTCTCAACTTTCCTTAAGCTATTTTGTTTTTTATTATAACTAAGCTCATTGTTCATTAACCATATTTTAAGTTGTGAAGTAATCACTCAGCCACAAAGCCAGCTGACAAGGGCATGAGTCAAAGCTGGAATAGAATGAATGGCATGGTCTTCCAGAGAAAACATCAGCACATACTGACTGCGTGAGTGAATGACTCAAAGTAAACGTACTGAGAGAAATTTCTCATAAATGACAAGAGCTTCAGGTAGATCATAAATAAACATCTGGAAATCTATCACTTCCACTAAAAAGGCAACTCAAACATCTCTTTTTGGAGTGGCAAAGAATATTGAAATAAATGTGAAGTAAACATACTTGTGATTGTTTCGCATTACTTTGGGAAGTGAGAACCCAGATTATAGGTCTACAATTTTGAAACCACTTACCCTTTGTCAGCACCAGTGAACAAAGAGCACATGTAATCTTCACTTTTCATTGGGAATGGAAACAGTGGAAGGGCACCATCAAAATTTGCACTCTGCATGCCTGATAGTAACATACTGGTAGAACACAAAGCCTATGATCCAGGGCTAGCTAAGGCCGGAATCATGGCATCGGGACTCTGCTAGGGGTGCTGTCGGTCTGTCTGCCTATCTCTCCTCTGTCTCTGTCTCTCTTACAAATAAAATAATAAATAAATAATAAAAAGAAAAAAGAAAAGATTTTCACTCTGTTGTCATGGTTGTTACCAACATATTTCATGTCCAGTACGTTCCAAGAAAATGTAGTTTTTCTGACAATCCAACAGCCTCCTAAGTTTTTTCCATGGTCATAAGGTTTATTTCAGACAAGTGACCCATCTGACTAATTCCTTACTCCTGTAAGAATTAAATAGTAATAATAATACTAGATACAGTTTACCTGGCATTTTCAAAGACTTAAGGAGACCCAATGCAAACGGTCCATAGACTTTTGGGGAAGTCTGATAAGATAGCATTACTACCAAAGCAGATGTCTTTAAAATGGTATCTCTTCAACATCTTGGAGCCTGGATGACAAGTTATGTCCGGCACAGATGAATTGGGCAGAGAGACAAATGGGGATGAGATTCAGCCCTCTTAGGGAGCATGTGTCGTGGTGTGGGACTGCCCAGGCTGCTTTACTGTAAACCATGTGAAGGCACCATATGGGCTAGCAGCTGCCTTGCCTTTAATCTCCTACTGGGCTTGAGTCCTGAGCTTTCCTCGGCTGAGATACACTCACTTTCCTAAAAACCTGGGTCGGCGTTACAGATACACTCACTTTCCTGAAGACCTGGGTCGGCGTTACAGATACACTCACTTTCCTAAAAACCTGGGTCGGCGTTACAGATACACTCACTTTCCTAAAAACCTGGGTCGGCGTTACAGATACACTCACTTTCTTAGACACCTAGGTTGGCATTACCTATGAAGGTGACTGACATCATGAAGCAAGATATGATTACCAGCCAGGAGAGTACTACGTAAAAGAAGGGAGATCCTGGGGCCAGCAGGTGGCACAGAGGTTAAAGCAACTGGATCTCACCTGGTTGACTACGTGGTTCGAGTCCCCAGACCTGGCAGCCTGAAAAACAGAGAGGACACATGTATATGTGTGTGCCTAGAATCCCAAGAGGAGAATGGAAGAGAAGGGATTGTAGAGTGGCCATCCCTCCTGGGAGGTACCTACTCACCTGCTCTCAGTATCCCAGTCTCTCTCTGGGGGGCACATGTACCCTACAGAAAACTAGAAACTAAAATTAAAAATTAAAAACAGTGTCAATCCCAGTGTAGAAAACCAGCTGCTCCAGGGGCATGAATGAGGTCAGTACAGGCCTCTCTACACATAGATAGGAACAGCTTCATGAACAGACCAGGCCAGTGAGGATCAGTAGCTTTTTGCTGCAGGGAATCCTTTGTGGGCGAGGAGGAGTTGTGCAAATACTTTGACAAGTTCTCGAATCCTTTTAAGTGCAGGGTGAAAGCATATAAGTAAAAGTAAAACCTTCCTTTGGAATGAAATCCAGGGTTTATATTGGCCTTAAAAAATATCATTCTGGAGACCAGCAGTTAGCGTAATGGCCATGTTGCTGAACTCCCATGTAGTCGACCGCGTTCAAGTCCTGGACCCAGTGGCTTAAACTCACGCCAGGTACATGTGCCTGCGTGCCCAAGATCCCGAGAGGAGAATGGAGAAGGGATTGTGGCGTGGCCATTCCCCCGGGGGGTGATTTCTCGCTTTCTGTCTCTGTCTCTCTGTTTTTCTGGTGAATGCATGCACCCTATAGCAAAAACCTATATCTCATTCTGTCATACAACCTGAAATCCTGAGGAAAAACTAAAGGACAGCATAGATTAAATCTGACTCCTTCGTCAGAGCCCACATCTAATCTTTTCTCAGTGAATCCATTCCTAACTTCCAAAGAAGAATGAATTTCTTCTCTGAATCTGAATAGTAGCTTTGTCTATGCCATTAATAAAGCAGACATCTCATGGCTGTTTACGTGTCTATGTTTTAAGTTTTGTTTGGTTTCTTCTGTTTTTAATGAGAGAGAGCACAGGAGGTCTTGCCACATGACTTGTCACACTTCTCTTGCCCCAGTCTCCTAGTAAGCTGGGACCACAGGGGCAAGCCACTACACCCAGCCTGCGTCGGTTGGGCCAGGACCCAAACCTGGGCTTCCCGTGTGGCCTCAGCTACTATACAATGGCACCCTCCCCCTGGCACTACCACGGCTGGGCTTAACTTGTGAGATTTTGAGAAGAGTCAACAATCGCTCTGACACATTGGCTCTTGGTAAACTACTTCTCAATGAATTGACCTGCATGTGGAATTCTCTCTTTCCATTTAGATCCCTAATGCCCAGCACAGTGTCCAGCATATGGCCCATGTTCCATGAGCGTGACCAGTATTGAAAAGCAAAGGGCTAATATTTTTCTATTTATAGAGTGATGCACTTAGATGCCTATGGAAAAAGAGAAAGTAATCAAAATACAGAATATAGAGGGAAAATAGCAACACATGTATCTCTTTTCACATTATTTCATTTTTATTTACATTCCATCATCATGGATCTTTCTTTTTTTTTTTTTTTTTTTTGGAGAGGTTTTTGCTGTAGGGTGCGTGTGCTCGCCAGACAGACAGAGACAGAGAGACAGAAAGCGAGAAATCACCCCCCCCAGGGGGGGATGGCCACGCCACAATCCCTTCTCCTCCATTCTCCTCTCAGGATCTTGGGCATGTATGCACACGCATCTGGCGTGAGTTTTAAGCCACTGGGTCTGGGACTCGAATCATGGTCGGCTACATGGGAGTCCAGCGACATAGCCATTACACTAACTGCTGGTCCCCATCATGGATCTTTCTAACCACGATGTGATTTTTTCCTTTTTCTTTCTTTCTTTTTTCTTTTCAGAGGTTTTTGCCTTCGGCACATTTACTTGTCAGGGAGAGATAGAGAGACAGAGACAGTGAGAGGGAAAGTGAGAAATTACCCTCCCCACCAGAGGGAATGGCCACACTATGATCCCTTCTCCATTCTCCTTTTGGGATCTTGGGCAGGCATGCACACACATCTGGCATGATTTTCAAACCATCATGTCCAGGACTCAAACCATGGTCAGCCATGTGGGAGTCCAGTGACATAACCACCATCTGCTGACTCCCACACACAATATTTTTCAAAGTATGCCTGTAGTACCTGACAGTCTAGGCAAGGATATTTCCATATATATCATTTTCTTCTTCTTCTTTTTTTTTCTTTTAGGGAGATTTTTGCTATAGGGCACATGAGCTTGCTAGAGAGACAGAGAGAGACAGAAAACAAGAAATCACCCTCCAGGGGGGATGACCACGCTGCAGTCCCTTCTCTTCCACTCTCCTCTGGGGATTTTGGGCACATACCCACATGTGCCCAGTGTGAGTTTTAAGCCACTGGGTCCAGAACTCGAACTGCAGTTGACTATGTGGGAGTCCAACAATGTAACCATTATGTCATCTGCTGATCTCAAGATATACAGCATCTCAACAGAGATTTTTAATCACACAAACTGATGTACATCCGTGTGTCAGCTCTGGAAACAAAAAATAACAATAATAATGACCACAAATAAACAAAAGCATTTGCATTTGCCGGTGAGGGTGGGATCATCCCTTCCTATGGTCCCCAAAAGCAACCTGTGGCTTCTAAACTGAGTCGGAAACAGAACTCTACCCTCTTACCTTTTTCTATACTTGCTGTCTCCCATTCCACAGGAAACCCCTCGCCTCTGTAGCTCATAAGGAGCCACGATGCAACATTGGCCCTAGGGCCAGGGAAAAGCTTTGGTAGGAGAGTGCCTGTGCTTTGATTACAGGTGAAAGTGACATCATATGTGATAAGACATGTCATGATGGTGTTCTCGCTAAAACTGACTTCATATTTCTAATAAATGCTCAGCCGAAAAGTAAGCAGGGAATGGAAAACACATGTTATGCAACTGAGAGTCGTGACTTCCTGTTAAACTCTATGGAGGAGGTGAGAATAGCACAGTAAGAGAGAAACTATACTACATGCTTCTTTCTTAAATATATCATTTCTTCTTTTGCTTTCACCACCATTCTATACCGTACACAGGGTGTACCACATTATTTGTTTACTGTACTGTATGCATAAGCATCTTAGAAAAATAACATTTTAGATATGGATAGGGCGTTGGAAATAATGAATGTAACAAATAACCAGAAAAACTTATTTTGGGGGAAGGTTCGAACATTCTGTTAATAGATGGTCTCACTAGCATGATTTTAGTTAGACTTTAGGCTTTACGTTTTATGTCTTGATCAGTTTGAAAACTTACATGAACAGTTTAGCATGGATGATACTACCTAAGGCTTGGATTTTTCATTAATTTCATTGATAATTATTCTCCTGTCGCTATCACAATTTAAAGTCTGAAAAGCTACCTAAGTAGTGAAACAGTCGTGACCTAGACCAAATTGTAACAGCAGCTTCCTGTATGTCACATCTTTGCTCAGACCACAGCTTTCTTCAGAAACAATGTATTTTAAACATCAGATTTCATCAGCTATAAACTCAGGGGAACCTCCTATCTTTGGTGGGTGAGCGAAAGGGAGAGGCACATATCAAAAATATATGTTTGAAAACATTTTCTTTATATAAATCACTTTCTCTATTTCAATATATGTAATATTTATATAACATTCTCTGCCACTTTTGGGAGACTTCCCTCTATGAAAAAAAATTTTTTTAAATAAGTTTCTGTAGATTTTTATTATACTGGTTTCTGTAATTATTTTTCCTTTAGACTATTTTCTTAGGCCTTTTGTCAAAACTCCAATTTGCAACACTCTCTAAATTTTATCTTGAACCTACTTAATCTCTCTGCCACATGATAACAAAACCCAAATTTGGCCCTAGTGGTGCCTAACTGCCTTCTTGCATCTCCCTGTGAAGCCAAAATTTCCTAGACTCTCTTAAACGAATTCAACCTTCCTCTAGTGTGACTACCTTGTGTATTGTATTATTTATACCAAACACTTTTCTAGTCTACCAAACACAGCACTTTCTCTTCTTCCAAGCCAGTAGAGTTTGAATACGTGTTGTCTCCCAGGTCTAAGCCCTGAACTATGACCCTGTCAGAGCTTTCAAGAACAACGAACAGCTACAATATGAGGGGACTTCAAAAAAGTGCTTGGACAAATGGAATTGAAGTACAAATTTATTTGTTTATTTTTATAATACACACTGTTGGTGAACTTTTGAAGACCCGTGGTGTAGGTACTAAAAGAGAAGGTCAGATTCAAAGAAGAGAAAGATAGAGGAAGTGATGCTTTTTCAGTGTGAGTTTTCTCCACACCCAGGTTAGTGCCTGGCAATAATCGTCAGTACAAATCTATGGTCCGAAGAGAACAGAATCAGCACATGAGTGAGTGAATGGCATCGTGGTGTCTGGAGCACTGGCTCTATGTGGACAGGGAGGGTCTTCATGAACAGAGGTGTGAGCCTGGGGTCCGGGCGGATAATATCATGTACATGAAGACACAGACTTAGGGAGCTTGGACCAGGACAATCTGTGGGGCCATAATAAACTGACTCATGTGTGTGAATAGTCAAAGATAGGCCAGATAAGGGGACCAGCAGATGGCATGATAGTTGCGTTGCTGGACTCCCATGTAGTCAACCACTGTTTGAGTCCCCGACCTGGCAGCTTAAAAGTCATGCCAGGCACATGTGTGTGCATGCCCAAAATCCCAAGAAGAGAATGGAGGAGAAGGGACTGTGGTGTGGCCATCCCTCCTGGGGACTGATTTCTCCCTTTCTGTCTCTGTCTCCCTCTGTGTCTCTGGTGAGCACACACATACCCTATAGCAAAAATCTGTCTCTAAAAGAAAAAAAATGATAAGCCAGAACAGCCTAGAGCTATGGGAATGCCCTCCACAGAAGGAGCACAGGGAGCTGGCTGTGGAATGCAGGGCAAAAAGATACTTCATTTGTTTGTTCAGAGTTTCTTTCATCCATGAGAGAGAGAATAACCTCAACACCGGTAATCCCCCCCGACCAGCCGTTCAGTCAGCTGGGTTCACGGGTTTGTGTGTGGATACCCCATGTACACAGTTCGACTCAGGAACCCATCCGTGTTCCTTGCAGTTCCTGTACTGCAACGCCACCACGGGTGGGTCAAGATTCTTTTTCTTAATATTTTTTCTACTTCTAGAATGAGATGCTGTGTGTTTAATTCAGAGTCACAGGATAATTATAAAATTACCTTGAATTTTGCTCTTATAATTTGTCCAAAAAGCCCCAGACTTGGAGGCAGAGTGTCTGTGTTCTGTTTTTAAATCTGCCACTCGTAGCTGGGTGACTTTACCCTCCCTGTGCTCCAGTTTTCTTAGCTGTAGAATGGGGTAATGATAACACCTCACATCGTTTCCAAAAGTAGAATGATGTCTAGGAAAGGAATAATAGTAATAACAGAAGCTTCATTTTCATTTATTATTCGTTACTTGTAAGCTTCACTTCTATTCTTTACTATAGGATATATAGATTGTGCCCCATTATCTGTTTAAGTAAAAAAAAATGTATATGGGACCAGCAGTTGGCATAATGGCTATGTCGCTGGACTCCCATGTAGTCAACTGCAGTTCAAGTCCCAGACCCAGTGGCTTAAACTCACTCCGGGCATGTGTGCATGCGTGCCCAAGATCCCGAGAGGAGAATGGAGGAGAAGGGATTGCAGCATGGCCATATCCCTGGGGGGGGGTGTGTGTGTCTGTGTGTGTGATTTCTCGCCTTCTGTCCCTCTGTCTCTCTCTGTCTTTCTGGTGAGTAAACACGCCCCATAACAAAAAACCTCTAAAAAAAGTATATATACCATATCTGCATATACTCTCACATATATACATTTTAGGATGATAGTGAACCTTGCTACATGCTGGGTATACTACACTATTTTCAGTACCTCATCTAATCCTCACAATGAGCCTGATGGGTATTTACTGTTATTGCCCCCATTTTACAGATGAGGGAACTGAGACCAGGAATGGTCACACGGCAAGTCACATATCTAGGAGGTGAATTAGGATACATTCTTTTTTTCTGAATTCAGAGCTTAAACTCAAAATGTTATATATATGAAAGAAGTTTTCCCAAATTTTGTCTTGATAGTTCTCAAAAAAATAGCCTATGATAATTTTTATTTTTTAAAAATATAGTCTGTGAAAATTTTTCATTTTTATCATAGACTGATAGTTTTTTTAAGAGAGGTTTTTCCTATAGAGCATATGCACTTGCCTGAGAGCCAAACAGGCAGAGAGACAGAAAGCGAGAAATCACCCCCCCCAGGAGGATAGCCACATCACAATCCCTTCTCCTCCAGTCTCCTCTCGGGATCTTGGGCACACATTAACTCACGCCTTGCATGAGTTTTTAAGCCACCAGGTCGGGGACTTGAGCTGCAATCAACTATGTGGGAGTCCAGTGACATAACCATTACGCCATCTGCTGGTCCCCCACTATGATAATTTTTAACGCTATTGAAGTATAATGTTATACAATAAGACGTATTTAAACTGTACGATTTGACGAATTTTGACGTGTATGCCCATGAAATCATTACCACAATCAAGATAACCAACATAACCGTTACCCCTAAATTTTCTCATGCCTTTTGATAATCTCTCTTACTCTTTCCTTTCCTGTCTCCATTCCCTGGGCAACCTCTGATCTGCTTTGATCACTATATATTTGTTGGGATTCTCTAGAGTTTCATTTAAATAGAACCATATACTATGCACTGCTTTTTAACTGGTGTCTCTCACTCTGCATAACCATTTTGCTATTTTGAGATTCATCCTCATGTTTGCATGTATCAACAGTTCATTCCTTTTTTTTTTTAAGAGTTTTTTTGCTACAGGGTACGTACACTTGCCAGAAAGACAGAGAGAGACAGAGAGACAGAAGGCGAGAAATCACCCCCTAGGGGGGGATGGTCACGCTGCAATTCCTGCTCCTTCATTCTCCTCTTGGGATCTTGGGCACGCACACATGCCTGGCGTGAGTTTAAGCCACCGGCTCCGGCACTCAAATTGCGGTCGACTACATGGGAGTTCAGCGACATAGCCATTATGCCAACTGCTGGTCCTTCCTTTTTTGTCTTACTGCGTGTCCTCTCTTTTTTTTTTTTTTTTTTTTTAGACAGTACTGTTCCAGTGTATGGACATACTGCACCTTGTTTATTTATGATTGTTTTTTAATAATTCCCCATGCCCTGGAATATTCAATAAGAAAAAAGGAAATTAAGAACCTAACTTCTGTCTGGCGAGCGCACACTCCCTGTAGCAAAAACCACTCCCCCTCCTTCCCAAAAAAGAACCTAACTTCTTAAACTTGGTAATATTCTTTCCCTTAATTTATATTTATTTTAATGTTTGTCATGCATGCCTCCCTGAAATATCAAATAGATATCTAAATTGAAAAACAAAATGGAATATGAAGTTAAGATGGGAGAAGAGAAAGGATAAGAAACTTTCCCCTGGATGTAATATCAACTCTTGTCTTTCAAAACCATAAGCTAATTTTCAAATCTGACTTGCATGCATGCATATGAATCTATATTACTACATTCTCTATATAATTTTCTATGTTTGAAGTTCAGTATTTAAAATAAAATTCGTCCAATGCAGTGCCATAAATTGCAGAAGCTTGGTCGGTGATACAGTGCACCAGTTGTTTCTGTTGAAATTCATGAATCTTTTCTCTGGCAATGTGGTTGTGAGTGGCCAATAAATTCTCCCATCTTGGATACATTTATACCATCGAAGAAGAACACTTCCAAGAAAGAAAAATGACTTTCTTCTTTTCAGACTTGCAGATTAAAATTAATAATACATCAGCTTCAGATGATATATTAGAGAGACTTGTAGATGTCAGAGTCTGGAGTAAGGCTTTCCTGAGCCTCAGTTTCCCCTGCCTGTGAAACAAGAATAACAGGGACCAGCAGTTAGCATAATGGCTATGTCCCTGGACTCCCATGTAGTCAACCACAGTTCGCGTCCCAGACCCTGTGGCTTAAAACTCGCGCCGGGCGCATGTGCGTGCATGTCCAAGATCCCGAGAGAATGGAGGAGAAGGGATTGTGGTGTGGCCATCCCCCCCCC
>NW_006159700.1:1478878-1504934 GCF_000334495.1 Tupaia belangeri chinensis
GGCGATTTCTTGCTTTCTGTCTCTCTGTCTCTCTCTGTCTGTCTGGAGAGTGCACACGCCCTATAGCAAAAACCTCTAAAACAAAACAAAACAAAACAAAACAAAACAAAAACAAGAATAACAGCTATCTTGAAGGGCTTTTGCATTTTGCGTTGGGCGTGTGCGAGTGCAGGGTACACAGAAATCATTGTAAATCTAAGCCCTGATGCCTGTCCCTCCCAAGTCCTTTTTCTTGAAGCTTTTTATTTAAAAAAATTTTTTTATTATCATCATAATCTTCTTTATATTACATTGGATTACATATAATTTTATAGCATATTACATTGCTTTTTCAAGGGAATGTCATGCATGTCAGTCAATACAGAGACATTAATCTCCCCACTTCATCATTCAATATCTTGTCAATGTTTTTCCCAATCATTATTATTATTATTCTAATTATTTTTTAAACAGTCAATCACTATTGCTCATTTGCTTGTAAAAAGACTTTACCCATCATGAGATACTTCTCAGACCAATCCAGTTGACAATACTATACATGTCATCATTAACAGGTAATAAGCCATCTCTGTTTCCCACTAACATCCTGCCTCTCTATTGTTCTCTTGCTATCTTTCTCTATCCTCTTCTCTTCATCTTGAAGCTTTCTTTAACCTCCCTGAAGCTGTGGCTTCTTTAGCCCATTCCTGTTTTAGCCTTTTCATATACTTCTCAGCACCAACCACAGAGCAGGCATATAGCTGACACTTGAATATTGTTGAATAACAGCCCAAAGGAGGCTTCTTCTTCACAGCACTGGTATCCGAAGAAATCCATGGTTCTGCAGATTAAGGGATGGGAAATTGTTTGGTCACCATGTTTTCATAAGAACGTTAAAGAGCTTCTCCCTGAGAGATTGAGGCTGCTGTGGGGCCAGCCTGGCCTTGCAGAGGGCGCAGTGGTCTGCCCTTAGGTGAGAGGTTGACAGCTCATACTGGAAACCAGGGTTTTGCGTATTGTGGTCTTCTTTATGAATGAGCACCCCCTGGGAGTCGTAACAGCTTAGTAAGGGCCATTTGGACTGGCTAGAGTGTTGGTGCACCCTCTCAGCTAATGGTTGGTAAACCAAGTACACCACAATTGTGAGAAGCCCAGAGAAGGTGCATGACCTCCCATCAAGGTATGCCTGTGAGAATTTAAGGGTTTAGACATTGAAAAGCAAAATAGAATATGAAGACCATGTTGAATTAGAAAATGACCATGGAAAGCCAATGGTGGGATCATTTTTGACGGATGGACATGGGAAATAACAGGATGAAAATGTTTTAAGTACCATTGGAATGAGAGGACTCCAATGCAATTTAAGCATTAAAGAAGAATGTTTCACTATCTGAGAACTTGTAATTCATCATTTTTATGTGACCGAATAACTCTTTGACATAAGTATGCAAACAGATAAACTAAACTCAAAACTTAGCACATAGTAGGTGTTCAATAGATATTTGTTGAATGAATACCTGAAGGTATTCTTAGCTTTATAAATGCAAAAACATACCACTATGGCTTCCCCCCGTCTCTTTAAGGACTGTTTCATAGTATTTTCTAAGTTTATATGGAAGAAAGATAAAGGATGTATTCACGTAGAAGTGGAGAGAGCAATGGTGGATAGCGGAAGCTGGGGAAGGCAGAGAGGGAGGATGGCGGGAACTCGGTTAACAGATACAAAATTGGGGATAAATGGAGTGAGTTCTAGAGTACAGTAGCAGAGCAGAGCAACCGAAGGGTTGTAACCGTTCAAAGTATTCCAAATAGGTAGAAGAGAGGATTTCGAATTTTCTCAACACAAAGTAATGAAAAATGTTTGCGATGGTGGATATGTTTATTGTCCTGTTTCGATGATTATACATTGTATTCATGTATTGAAACATACTATATCCCACAAGTACATCCAACTATTACTATATGTCAATTAGAATTAGAATTTAAAAGTTACTAAAAAAAAAAGCTAAAAGAAATGTTCATCAAAACAAATAGAATTTCCTTTTGGCCTCTGTGTTATGTCTGTAAGATGGGGGTAATTCCACCTGCATACCAGTACAAAAGCACTTAACAGACATCTAAAATGCCTCTTTTTTTCAGTTGCAGAGACACACTTACTAGTGCATGGCTAATGCTTATTGGTATATGAACAATTCAAGTAGTTGGCAAGTGCCTTTGATAAGTAGGAAAGTAAATAAAGCCAGTATTTTGTAATTTTCCAGTAGAAACCAAGAAGTTTCTGTTTTTGCCAAATGGAAAAAGGGCTGTCACGCGAACAGTTTTTCTCCTTCAGGTAGTTTAGTAGACATGGAGAGTTCAATTGAGAGAAACCATTTTGTTAGTGAACCTCTATCAAAATCTGAAGGGCATGTACCCAGAGCTTTAGAAATTTAGGGGGGTTTCCATTAGTGAATAGTGCTTGCTTTGGCTGTGACCTTTTGGCTGGTTTGAATCTGTCAGGCCTGACCACAGATTCACGGTCCCAGGGCACTTAGCTTGTTTTCTCCTTTTAATCTATTCATCACCGGTTTTGCTGATGCTGACCAAAAGGTTTCCTTTTCTAAGTAAGAAAAAAATCATCTGCTTTTAAGCTTTGTATAACTTGCATGCAAGAACCGATGAGGTGAAATAAACAGTATTTCAGCTGTCCCTTTTCCTCTCCCGCTGCTGCCTCCTCTTCATTTCATATTTGCCTAATCTGTCCCAAACCCTCCAAAGTCAGTTTCTGAGTCTGTTTCTCAGAACATCATTGCATGTAAGTAAAAGAGGATGTTTTCAGAAGGACATTCATCTATAAGGGACAATACTCCCACTGTCATTAAATTTATAGTTCTGCTAGTGTACTATTTTCTTTTCTTTCTTTCTTTTTTTTTAAAAAAGAGGTTTTTGCTATAAGGAACATACACTTGCCGGAAAGATAGAGAGAGATAGAGAGACAGAAAGCAAGAAATCACCCCCCAGGGGCAAAGGCCACGCCGCACTCGCTTCTCCTCCATTCTCCTCCTGGGATCTTGGGCTCACACTCACATGCACCAATGTGAGTTTAAGCCACCAGGTCTGGGACTTGAACCACAGTGGTCATCTATGTGGGAGCCCAGTGACATAACCATTACAGCATCTGCTGGTCCCAACTTCTTTCTAAATAAATAATTTTCTATTCTTTATCTATGGGTTAAACAATGGATGATGTCTTTATTTCATCCTTTGTATGCTTCATAGATTACAGAAATAGTTTTAGGAGATCATGGGAATTGCTCCTTTTTGTAAAAACTGGGCATTAATTAAAGAAAGAAATTTTATAGAAATTTCTATAAAATTTCTATAGAAATTTTAGGCTTTTCACCTATAGAAATTTTGAGGCTTCCCCACATAATAGATCCTTGCTGTAAAATGAGATCTAGTGTTGAGATGTTTCTTCCTGTGACCATACCTTAGAACATCAGGAAGGGATGTTTTTTAATCTGGATTAAAACAAAACAAAACAACAACAAAAAAGAAATGTTATCCTGAATATTTTTACATGGCCTGGATAAACCAAAGTCATACTTGCAACCCTAAAATCAAAACAACACACTAAAACCAAAATGTGAAAGCAGAATTTAAAACTGATGGCATAGGGCTGGCCCCACAATGCAGTGGTTAAACTCTGTGCATGGGGAGCCAGATGTGAACCCCATGTGGGTTCACATCCAATTGGGGTTCACATCCCTGGTCCAGTGGCTTGAAAAACATGTATCTAAAATACTGATAGGCTGCTTTTTCTTTATCTCTCTCTCTCTCTCTCTGTCTCTGTTGTTTTGTCTGGCAAATGCAGGTCCTTCTGGCTAAAGGGAAAAAAAAAAGTAATATCATAATATTTAAGTGTACATATGTTTGTCAATCAGACTACCTGGTGTGAATCCTGGCTCTGCTATGTTGGCTACATGACTTCTTGTAAGTTCATAGTCCCCTCTTTCCCCTACACCTTGCTGTCCTTATCCACTCTGCAAAATAGACGTAGTAACAGCACAGCCCTTCATCACAGGGTTGCACGAGAGACTAGAAGACGATTTATGCAAGAAGCTTACTTAGCACAGCACCCAGTATTCAGCAAGCTCTCAATAAATACTGTTTTATAAATATTCCTGAGTATCCATGACATTTCTTTAATAGGCAGGAAAATTATAAAGAAGAAATAAGGACAAGCTGACAGGTTTCAATCATAAACATACTTTGAGTACATACTGAGGTCAACACACTAGGCTTGACCATGGGGATGAAGTGATGACTACCACACTAAAGAACCTCACAAAACAAAATGATTAATCAGTGAAGATTTTAACTGTTTTTCCTCTTCCTGGCCTCATAGGACATTGTGTGAAAAACATTTATTTAATTTTATATAACCACAATGTTCTACTGAGTACATTAAATGCCTTGAATTCAGTACTTGCAGCTATCAAATCCAAGTATCACATGACTGAAAATCTGAATGCGTTACCAGGCATTGAACATCTCATCTCCAGACAGCCACATCCTTGTTCAGTTTGCTTTACAGGATCTTTCTTGCCTAGAGGATTCTAAGAAGGCTCCTTTATGAAAATGGAGTTTCCCCATATACTAAGTACTCCTATCAATCACCTGACTTAAGTCTTTAGTCTTGTTTTTCCCTAATTGTCGGAGGGCATGTGTACTAGCCATAATGAAAGAGAAAGCACCCAAAAGTGAGGTCTGGTCACTTTCTCTTCCATTTCTCTTTTCTGCCAGATTTTGGGCACATAATTCACACACACAGTCCAGTGTGTGTTTCAAGCCTTTGGGGCCAGAACTAGAACCTCACTGGCCATGTGAATACAGCGTCCTTACATACAGGGCTTTACCACTGTGCCACAGCGTCGGCCCCTGGCCTAGTGCTAGTATTAAGCACAGGCCTGCTATCACAGAGCATTATCTTACTGTGTCCCTGAAGGTTTAGGTTTGCTTTCCTTACAATGATTTGTTGACTCATACATTTTTTTCTAGGAAACTACTCAACGTGGACACATTTTAATTTTTTTTCCCAAGAACAGTACAACGTGAAACTTAAACAGAATTGTACGTGTGTGTTTGCGTGTTTTTAAAGTTTATTTATTTATGTATGTAGTTCATGAGAGGAAAACAGAGACAGAGTTAAAGAGAGACAGACACAGAGAGAGACAGAGAGACACCCCAATAGTGTCTTCAGACTGCAGCCCTCTCCCCCCTCCACCAGCAAGATCACTGACATGTTTGCCTGCACGTCTGGAGTACACGAGGAAGCCCTGGGTTGCAAACTCAGGACCTTCTCACATGAGTACAGCATCACAGAGCACTGCATTATCCTATGCCAATGCTATCGACCCCAGGACACCTGTTCCGATGTGTCTTCTGCCAAGTTGGAAAAGTTCCCAGTACCAAGTGATTTATTTCCCAAGAAAGCCACAAAAGCATAAATGAGACCCCAAGGGTTATCTGTTCTTCCCTAACATCTGTGTTCTAAGGAATGGCTAATTATTTTTGGCTCAGAACAGGTTGACAGCGAAATAGAAAAATTACGAGAGCAGGAATTCTAATTCTCAATGTTACTGATGATTTAGTTGAAGCCCTAATGACCTGACTGAAATTCCTCAGTAACAAAAAAGCAGCCGAAGGTCTCTCCTCAACCTCTGTTCTGTCCCCTGCAGTCTTCACTGCAAACCCAGGTGACACGCCACAGTCCGAGACTGCCCATGAAGGTCCTGTGCTGATGCCAATGCCGTCCCCCTTCAGAAGTTAGGAATGAGCTGCCTTCTGTTCACAGCCATCAGCAAGGACAGTTAAATATCATCAGGAACAACCTAAATGCCCAAGTCGGGGAGATGAGTCCATAGATTGCAGCCTAGCCAGATGAAGGAGCAGGCATTTCTTTAAAATCACACTTTTGTAGATTATTTAAGGACATAAAAATACTAAGTTAGAACTATGAAATGCAAACCTATGCCCATATACATTTATAAATACATACATGTGTATATATATGGAAACATTGATTTTAAAAACTGTGAGGAAATATATTAAAATGTTAACTTTGCTTATCATTAGTGGGTACAATTAAGGACAATTTTTAAATGTTTTAGGTACACTTTTCCTGTGTTTTACGTACTTTATACAATGGATATGTATTTTATTTATAATAGTCAAGATGAAGAATGTTGTTTAAAACAGACCAATGTGCTCATAACTAAACAGGAGAAAGGAGTTAATAGCTATCCCCATCCCCCTCACCCCCCTTTTTTTGGAGAGGTTTTCGCTATAGGGCGCATGTGCTTGCCAGACAGAGAGAGACAGAGAGATAGAAAGCGAGAAATCACCCCCCGGGGGGATGGCCACACTGAAATCCCTTCTCCTCCTTTCTCCTCTCAGGATCTTGGGCACGCACGCACACGTGCCCGGCGTGAGTTTAAGCCGCTGGGTCCGGGACTCGAACCGCGGTCGACTATGTGGGAGTCGAGGGACATAGCCATTACGCTAACTGCTGGTCCCCCATCCCCTTTTTAAAAGGAACATGTGGAGCCAGGTGGTGGCAAAGTGGTGGCACAAGTGGACCCAAAGGGAATGGTCCTGAGTTCATGTTCCGGGACCTTCCAGAACACACTGGGCATACACGTACATCCATGACCTAGCCGGCTAGCCCTCAGAGCACATTGCAGCATGGAGACGCTACGGGAGGTACCTCTCTGGCTCTCTCACTCTCTGTCTCTCTCCCTTTCTGACTTCTTGTTCATAGGAGAAATAAATAAAAAACGTTTTTAAAAGACTATGTCACGATGCACATGGTGTGTACTATATGTGCCAGTTAATTACGATTTTGATTTGGATAATATAACATGAAGACTTCAGCTTTTATTCTGAAATGAGAAGTCATTGGAAGATGTTGAGAGTAAACACGGTTTATCATTTGGTGACTCAAGGGCCAAGGCAGGAAGTTAGAAAATAATAAGAGCCAGGCTTAATAAGGGTGATAATGGTAGACATTAAGAAGGTCGGATTTCGGTTAGTTATCCACCACAATGTTAGATTTTGGAAACTGTTTGCTCGAGACCATCATTTATTGTATGGAGATTTAAACATTTCTCTCACTTGTTATTATTATTTTTTTTAATCAATAGAACCTGTGATGAATCTAAAAAGTATTGGGTGTAGCAGGCTTATTCCATGAAAATTACACTGAGTCTGATTTTGCTTTTCCCTCTCTGATACCTGCTCATATGCCAGGATTTACCCAGATAAGATGGGCCATTGGGATTTTTCTTGCCTGACTGCCAAGAGAACCAAGTCTTACCAAGATGTCTCAAACACCAACCATACATGACCCTTGAGAAAGTTTTCAATAGCTGGGCACAAAATAAAAGAACAGGGAGGGTTTTCGCAAAGTCAAAATTATTTCTTTTAAAGAATAGTTCCTTGCGTCAAGAGCAACTGTGGATATTAGAGGCAGTGTTGGAGGAAAGTGGGCATTGGGGGGACAGAAGGGAGAAAATCAAGGGACAAAAAGAAAGCAAAACTTTGAACAGGCACAAAAAGAGCAAATAATCTGTTGATGGTAACGTGGATGGTAATGTCTTTGACTGGATTGATATGCAGTATATTCATGCTGGGAAGATTGATTTTGTATGCTGTGGAGGTGTTCAGTGATTAAATGTCAAAAAAATTAAAACCGTTTTTAAAATGAAAAGACTAGTGGGACCAGGAGATGACGTAGCAGTTAAAGTGTTGGAATCCCACATGGCTGACTGTGGTTTAAGTCCCAGATCCAGCAGCTTGAAACTCACACCAGGCATAAGTGCATGCATGTGCAAAACTCTGGGAGGAGAATGGAGGAGAAGGGATAGCAACGTGGCCATCCCCCCTGGAGTGTGATTTCTCAGTGTCTCTCCAGGGCAAGCACATGCACCCAATGTCAAAAAATCTCTCTCTCTCTCTCTCTCTCTCTCTAAAAAGGGAATAGTCTACAGCAATATAAATACTTTCCAATCATTGAAGAGGATGCTTTATGTTTTGTAAATGATGATGTATATGGTGGTGGTGGTGGACCATTCCTTGGGGGGAGGGGGGTTTTAGAGCAGTTTTTTACTATAGGGTGCATGCGCTCACCAGAGGCACAGAGAGAGACAAAAAGAGAGAGAGAAAGTGAAAAATCACTAGTATTAAGCACCGGGTGGGGCCCATGCTGCAATCCCTTCTCCATCTCCTCTTGGGATTTTGGGCATGCACGCATTCATGCCTGATGTGACTTTCAAGTTGCTGGATCTGGGACTCAAACTGCTACTCGCAATGTGGGAGTTCGGCACCACAACCACTATGCCACCTGTTGGTTGTGGAACTTTTAAAAATAAATATTTATTTTTAAAATTAAACAACTGTCAACAACTTTATATTAGGCCCAAACGCTTCTACTGCAGTTCTCTGGTTCATTAAATCCTCAAGACTGGAAAATATAGCATCAATCTATATGGAAAATCCTTCTTCACATGAACTTAATTATTTTTATTGTAAATTAGTGAAAAAAAACACTAATTCTCAAACTTTCAATACATTCTTATCCTTGCCCAGAAAATAAATGTTAGAATTGAACATGGGAAGGAATAACCTAATTGGTTGAGTTGACTCCTTTATCATCAAAGTTTTGTTTGATCAGAAAAGAGTAAGTTTTTTTCCTTTGATTATACAAGTAAAGCATATTATTATAGAAAATTTCGAAAATGAAGGGAAAAAAAGAAAACATAATAACTATTCATTTACCTACCATCTAAATTTGTAAGTACTTTGATACTTTAGTAGGTTTCCTCTTGTCTTTTTTAATGTGTTGTAAGGGGCCAGCAAGTGGTGTGGTGGTTAAGGCGCTAGACTCCCACATGATCAACCACTATTCGAGTCCCAGATCTGGTGGCTTGGTGGCTTGAAAATCACACCACCTGCTGTGTGTGTGTGTGTGTGTGTGTGTGCCCAAAATCCCAGGGGGACAATAGAAGAGAAGGGATTGTGATGTGGCCATTCCCCCTGGGGTTGATTTCTCACTTTCCCTCCCACTGTCTCTGGTGAGCACATATGCCATATGGCAAAAAGCAAAAATAAAGAAAGAAAGAAAAATAAAGACAAGGAAGCATTACTAATGAATGGGTACATTCCCCCCCCCAAAAAAATAGGGATTAAATGGTTATTTATTTTATATCTTGCATCAAAAGATTCTTTAAAAGAAATAATTTTGACTTCGTAAACACTCTTGATATTCTTTTGTGCCCAACTGGTGAAAACTTTCATAAAGATGGGCCCTGGTTGGTGTCTGAGACACCCCAGACTAAGATCTGGTTCTCCTGATACTTGGACAAGGAAAGCACCTGGTCCATCTTCCCTGGCTCCGTAGAGATCAGGTAAATGCTGGCATATGAGCAGGTGTTTGACAGGGAAAGGTCAAATCAGCTATTACAAAGGCTCTGATACCTAGAAAACTTAGCAACCTATTACTCATAGTCTCAAACCTTGGTTGCTCATCAGAAATGTGCAAATGAAGCTACGTATATTATAAAGACTAGAATGATGAGAAATGTAGGCAAGCTAGTGAAAAGCTATAGATCTCCCATTGTCTGAGCAATTTCCTCCAAATTAGATTGGAGAACACAGATATTCAAATCATATTGGTATCTCAAAGATTTTCTTAAAGTCAAAAGAATTAATAGAATCTGAAAAAGGGAGATATGGAAAATAGTAAACTATTGAAATATTTTAAAATAGGAAAAAATACTTGTGTATTTTTTTCCATTTAATTTTTGTAAGAATGGGGAAGGCATCATATTTAAATTTTTAATGTCATTTTCCCTTGTTAAACATAATAGTGACTACTATTAAAAAAATAATAAATAATGCTTCAGCTTGAAATAGGACCAACTCTATGAGTAAAGAGAATTATAACTTTCTCTGTTTTTTTTTTTTTTTTTTTTTTTTTTTTTTGAGAGACTTTTGCTATAGGGTACATGCGCTCACTGGGGAGAGGGGGAGAGAGAGAGACGAAAGACAAAAAACAAGAAATCACCTCCCAAGGGGATGGCCATGCTGCAATCCCTTTTCTTCCATTCTCCTCTTGGGCTCTTGGGTAAGCACACACATGGGCCCATTGTGAGTATTGAAGTTACCGGGTCCGGACACACGAACTGCGATCAGCCATATGGGAGTCTAGCAACATAACCATTATGCTATCTGCTGGTCCTGAGAATTATAACTTTCTAATTTTGCTTTTGGAACTCTGATAAGAGATTTAGCTTCCCTAAAGATGTCCTTTCGAAGTCTGTCACAGTGCCTAGAATTATGCTCTTGACTGTGGTAACCAGGGCTTTAGGTGGATAATTGGATATAAAAATGTCTCCAAACTTTTAGGTAAAATACATCCAAGAATGAAAAGACAAACATACAACATTAAAACTTAGATGACTGGACTAGAAGTGAAGACCTTATTCTTCTTTCCCATTTTACAAGGTGGTAGGTGGAAAAGCTGAGAGGCTAACACTAAAGAGAAGACACCTGAACCCAAAAAGGCTGATGCCAGTGGCAAGGTTAAAAACAGTGACCCCAAGGCTAAAAGCTCAAGAAGGTGAAGTCCCATTGCAACCAAATCCCAGTCCTAGTCCGAGGAACCAACAGATACTCCCTACCCACCATGTGTTCCAGGAAGGCCATATATAAGGGGAAATACTCAGCCACTAAATCCAGGATTGAAAGAAAAAGAAGGTTCTTCCTACTGTCACAAAACCAGTTGGTGAT
Organism: Tupaia belangeri chinensis; assembly: GCF_000334495.1. NCBI lineage: Eukaryota > Metazoa > Chordata > Mammalia > Scandentia > Tupaiidae > Tupaia > Tupaia belangeri. The sequence goes on from NW_006159700.1 coordinate 1,489,688, forward strand.
GACAAGAATGGTAGTACCTGGACGATTACACTTTACAAAATGCTTGGGTATTATCCTACTGAAAATGTGCCTCAAAACTGCTTAGCCATAGCAAAAGCAAAACAAAAACAAAAAACCCTCCAGTCAGTATGTGAGAAAGCTGTGAGCCAATGTCCCTCCCAGGACCATTCTGATCATCCTCACTGGATGCCGCAGAGGCAGGAGCGTGATTTTCCTGAAGCAGCTGAGCAGTGGCTTGCTGCTTGTGACTGAACCTCTGGTCCTCAATCAAGTTCCACTGCATAGAACATGCCAGAAATTTGTCATTGCCACCTCCAGGAGAATTGATGTTAGCAAAGTAAAAAAACCCAAAATACCTCACTGACGCTTGCTTTAAGAATAAAAAGCTGCAGAAGACCAGACCCCGGGAAGGTGAAATCTTTGACACAGGGAAGAAGTATGGGATTACAAAGCAGCGCAAGGATGATCAGAAATCTGTAGACTCGCAAATTTTACCAAAAATAAACTGTTTCTCAGCTCTGCGGCTACCCGTGATCTGTGTCTGCCCTTACAAATGGAGTTTATGCTCACCTTGTGTACTGTTAGGTTCTTGTCAAGAACCCAGTTAAATAACTGACATATATGAATAAAACCTTAAGGTGACTGAACAGTTAAATGTCAGAATGAGTGAACTCTATACCAGAATCAAGCAAATAAAACTAAATCACGAAAATTAACTCTCTCTTCCTCTAACAAAACATTGCCCAAAGAAACATGGCTGGGACGTATGAAAAGATACTACATAACAAACTGGCAAACATACCTTGAAGTTCAAGGAAAATACATATTATGAAAAAAACTATACATGGATTTCAATTTCAATTTCAAGATAAATTGATACTAACTTATTATAATATGTCTGGACAGGGACCAGTTTGAGTCACTTAGAAGAGTAAGACATTGGTTTGAAAAGAATCCCTACCGTAGCAACATGAATTCTGGTAAAAATGAAGCAAGAACTAACATTAAACGTATAATGAAGCTTGGGTAGAAGAATGGTGAGATCATTAATGCTTTACAAAAAGTTTATGGAGACAATGCCCCAAGGAAATCTGCAATTTACAAATGGATAATTTATTTTAAGATGGGACAAGACAATGTTGAAGATGACGCCACAGCTGCAGACCATCCACATCAATTTAAAAGCAAAACGATTTTGTCCATGCCCTAATTGAAAAGGACCAATAATTAAAACCAGAAACAATAGTCAACACCATACAAAGTAAAAATTATAAATGCAAAAAGAAATGAGTAGTTATAAGACATTTAACATACTTTTCACAGTTTTTTGTCATATCCAATAGCAAAAGTATAAATGAAGAAGATCTAAATGCTAATTTAATAATGTTAGTTTAACCAAGAATATATTATATAATAGTGTTTTGAAGATTAAATAAGTATAAATAAACTAAATGCCAACAGTGGACAATTTATTAAATAAACCAGGCTAGGGCTAAAACACCATTTGACCACTATTAAAAATAATATTGTTGGGACCACCAGATGGGTAATGGTTAGTTACATCACTGGACTCCCACATAGCTGACATGGTTTGAGCCCTAGAGTTGGAGGCTTGAAACTCACACTGGGCATGTGTGCCCAAAATCCTGAGAGAAGAATGGAGGAGAAGGGATTGCAGTTTGGCCATCTTCCCTTCCTGAGGCGTGATTTCTGGCTTTCTGTCTCTCTGTCTCTTTCTGTCTTTCTGGTGAGTGCACACACCCTATAGCAAAAATCTGTCTATTAAAAAATAATAATATTGTTGAAAAATTTTTACTGACATGGAAATATTATTAATTAAATGATAAAGCAGATATATAATGATGCATAGAGTATACTCTGAATTTTATTTGTTAGATGTACATAAACATAAAAAAATACACAGAAAAAAGAACTAAATGTGCACATATCAGTGTTAAAATCAGTTATCTCCAGATCTTCTGATTATAAATGATTCTTATTTTCTTAGTGACTTCCATGAATCTTAGTGATTTGCACTTTTATGTTTTTCTGCAAGGGACATTTTTATTTCTGCAGAGGAAAACATAATCGACCTTTGCTTAATGATCAACTCTGATCTTACTAACATCCCACTTGATTCTCACCACTTAAAAGGCAGGATAGAGATTTTACAGGGGAGAAAATCAAGGTTCAGAAATGTAAAGTGGTTTTTCTTTTCTAAATGTCATAGTTTATAATGGCAGGATTAGATCTACAACCTTGATTCTGACCTCAGATCCTGAGGACTTTCCAGTGCATTCTTCTGGGGTTTTAAACCATGTCACCACAAAAGGCTTCGTTGAAATGCTACTGGCTCAGGGTGTCAAGTCTCTCATCAAGGCCCAGAGCCAATAAAATAAATACACTCACAGCTTACTACAATTTTTCTCCCAAGATGATAGGGAGAAAGAGGACACTGCTACTGATGAATTTGCTTTCAGTGTGGAAGGTACTGGGAGAGTAAGACAAATACATTTTGAGGGAGGTGGAAAGTAGAAATGATCGTGGAGTTAGCTCAAAAGACCTGAACAAATTGCAGGAGTTAGTAACTCTCTAGAATGGCCCTAAGACAAAAAGTCACTTTAAATATAAGCATGTTGATGTGATGTGCATTTTAGAACAGCCCAAAGACCTTTTTGGAGCATCACTCTGGGTGCCTGTAGACCAACCTCAGGATTCAGTTTCAGAAGTGGTTCTAGGCCCTGTCCTCCTGTCCAGAGTTGCCTTGTAGTTCGCTTGTCAAGTCTGAGTAATGACTCAATTTCCTTCTTGTGAGTTATTAGCATTAGCATGCCCTTTGTTGCCTTCTCTCTCAGTGGTTAGGTGGTATTAATACTTCTGCCACAGCTCAAGTGATTTCAGATTTTTATTTAATGGAAAATGTACAGGGACACTTTGAGGGTTATTTCACAAATGTCAACAATCTTCAGAGAATTTTTTTTTTTTTTTTTTTTTTTTTGTAGATTGGAATAATATTTCCACCACTTGCTTTAGGAGTTTTAATGTTCTAATTTTTGTACATTATGTAAATTAATTTAAAATGTTACTGACGGAATTTTTGTTATGATGAAAACAGCTTTATAAAATTTTCCAAATGCTTAAATAATAAAAATTTTTGTAAAAATTCAAAAGATAATGACAAAGTCTAAGAGGAAAGAAAAAAATCCCCTGAAATTCCACCAAAATAAGATAGATAGACATCATTAACATTTTGGTCACCATCTTTTTGTACTCTTACTACATAAACTCTCATATAATTTTCCATAAGGTAAATCATATTATACTCTTGCTTTTTAATTTTCATTTTTTTAAGAGATTTTTGCTATAGGGTTCGTATGCTCACCGGAGAGACAGAGAGAGAAAGAAAGACAGAAAGTGAAAGATCACTCCCTGAGAGGGGATGACCACGCTGCAGTCCCCTCTTCTGTTCTCCTCTTATGATTTTGTGCATGCATGCACATACGCTGGCATGAATTTCAAGCTGTCGGGTCTGGGACTTGAACCATAGTCGACCATGTGGGAGGTCAGTGACTTAACCATTACACCATCTGCTGGTCCCAACTCTTGCTTTTTTATTAAAAGCTCCTTTTTTCCTCACTTCTATTCTCCTTACCTCCATTTACTCCATTAGACTCAAAGATATCAATGTTCATAACCAAGTATGCACACTTCATGCCTATTAATATTATCTATAGCTACCTAATCAAATAAAACGGAAAAATATACAATTTATGTCCATGTGTACATGTCTATATGTTTATGGAATTTTCTAAATGAGAAAGTAAGGATTTTTGTCATTTAAGAAAATGAAATTTTGCTATTTACATCTCTGCTTTTCAAATTTTACATCCCAGAAATCCCTTCATGTTCACGGCAGCCAATGTCCATGGCATGCACATGCCCGATTTACTGAGCTGTTCCGGGAAACGAGCCATCACTTTACGTCTAGTTACTCTCCACCATCAACACTGGTGCAACAAACAACCTTTACACAAATTATTATAGGGTAACGCTTCTATTTTTATGGAAGAGTTTCCTATAAATGAACTTACTAGTCAAAGCATTTGGAACTTTAATAGATTTTATGAGATCACTTTCCGTAGAGGTTGTAAAATTCACGTTTCTATTTGCCAAGTGTATGAGGATTCTCTTCTCCATATCTTCATTAATGAAAAATAAGTTTTCATATTTCCTATCCCAATTTTGGGGAAATAATATCTTTATTTCAAATTTTTGTTTGTTTGTTTCTTTTTTTTTTTTTGGACTCTTTTAGAGGCTGGGCAAATTTTCCTATTTTTTTTGCACATTCAGATATACTCTTGTGAATTCCCCATTTATTTCCTTCTAATGCACTTTCTCATCAATTTCAAAGGGTTCTTTACATATATTAAAATTAATACTTTTCATAAAGATATTTTTCATATAGCAATGACTCTTTCATATGAGTTACTAGTATTTTCCTCAATCTATTGTATGTCTTTTGGCTTTATGACATTTTTTTCATAGAAAACACATTTAAATGTGATAAAAAAAAATATCAATTCATTTTGTTTGTTTGTTTGTTTTTCCCCCTGGGGGCCCTATCTTAGTTTAAAAGGTCTTCCTAACCCTTACATTAAACATACTTTCCTGAATCTTATTCTAACATTTAAAAAAAATTAAGTCTAATCTACATGAAACTTTTTATATGGCCTATCAGTTTTTACTTCTGGATTCATAAACAGTTGTACAAGCAAGATTTTTTTTTTAAAATGAGCATTTTTCCCACAGAGAATTGAAATACTATCTTTTATATGTCAGTTTTTATGTAATAGACTTCCCACAACTCCCTATTATATTCCGATAATCTACTTGTATGTCAATACTACAGGTCATAAAGGACTTTATAGTACACTTCAGTATCTTGTCAGGCATGCTCTGGACACCCCAGCTCAGAGACAGTGAACCTGGTTAATTGATTCAAAACAATTCAACCCTCTGGAGTTAGACTGGATCCCAGCTTAGTTACTTAACATCTCTCTATCTTAATTTATTTATCTATTACATTGGGACGACAACATTTATCACAGATAATCATGAGGGTAAAGTGAAGCAAAACAGAGCATACAGAAAATTTTATAGCATACTTCAAACACTTAAAAAATTAGCTTGTGTGGTGTTTAAGGCAGCTGAGTCCCACATAGCAGAATGTGCAGTTCAAGTCCTAGACCTGGCAGCAACATGACGAACACGCATGCCCCAAATCCCAAGGTGGGAGAGATGGAGAAGAGATTGCAACATGACCACTCCCCAGGCTGAGTACTTTCTCATTCTCTCTCTCCAGTGAACGCACGCACCCTCTCAGAAAACAAGCAAAATCACCTTCGTACTTTTCTTAGCTGTCGTCAGGCATTTTTTTCTCCCATATACATTTTAATATCACTTCACTGAATAGTTTCTTAAACCCATAAACCCTTCCAAAGCAACTCTTGGGAGTCTAACTTCAATTGCATGAAATACGCAGATTCATTTTGGGACAGTTATCATTTTTTGGATACTAAGTCTCAAGTCCCAGGACTTGTTATGCTTTAGGAAGATTTATATCTTCTCAGATGTTGTTTACAGTTTTTAGTATTACCCTCAATTAATTCATGTAAGACCAGTATTTTTCCTGTTAAATTTATTTGTAAGCTTTGAAAGTGATTTTTCTTATTAGTTAGAATGTAAATTTTTCCATTTCTAAATCTATATAGTTATTGCCAGTGTAGAGAAAAGCAGTCATCTTGCATAATCACCTTAGAATTTTTTGAAGAATATTTATTTTATTTTATTTATCACTATTATTATTTTTAATTTGACGAGAGAGAGAGAGACAGAGAGAGAGAGAGACAGAGAGAGAGAAAGTGAGAAAGCAAGCTGCCAGGTCCAGAACTTGAACTGCAGTCAGCCATGTGGGAGTCCAGCACTTTTAACCACCACTCCACCTGCCGGCCCCTACCCTAGATTTTTATGAATCCCTTTTATTCCTAGATATACAATTACAGCATTAAGAAAGAGATTAAGAGTATATACTTTTTTAACCTAATATTTACATTTAACATTCTACTTTCTTGTTTTTTACACTCTTGTCTAAACATTCTTTAATAATAAGAGCGTATCCATTACCATTAGAGTAAAGGTAAAGGGTGACTAAATGATCTTATAAGACATAAGTAAAGGACACATATTCCTTTAGCACCAGTGCAGTGGGCAGGTGACCAGAGCATTGTCCCCACTGACGGGGACAGCTCTCATGGTTCAAGTCTTTCTAAGGCAGCCTCACTATCACTGATGCTAGTCTACCACAGTAGGGGCCCATTTGGCCTTTGAGAAGCAAAATTGCCATCTCCAGGGATACTTAAGACCTGCTGTCTTCTCCCAACTGATCTCAAACTACAGAAAGATTTAGACAGAGGTCTTTACCAACGTGAAGTTAGCATCATGCTTTTTTGTGTTTTTCTCTCAGAAGGGGATTATATCATTTATTTTCCCTCTTACTCAACAAGCAGGAGGGTGTTGGGGGATATCTCTTTCCTTCAGTGTGCTGGGATCTTTCTTTTCTTTCTTTTTGGTTTTAGCCTATCCTTTCTTTTAAGCCTCTGATCTCTGAGGCTGAGCATTCACCTTATGGTCGTACATTTCCTTGCTTTCTTCGGTTTCAGCATCTTCACACCACTTCTTATTCAACAAGCATTTGTGAAGTTCCAATATGGTGACGACAAGATTGGTCTTCTTCAAGACCTACTTTTGAAAGATCCAAAGTCTAGATGGGGAATCAGGCATAGACATGAAAACTGGAAATGGTACACAGTAAGTTTTATAGCACAAACTGTTCAGGTCATTTGCAGTGCCATAGCAGTAATGGAGTGCTCCGTGATGCTGAGGAAATACGGGTAACTCCCAAATTTATAGCTCAAGATTCCTCTGTGCACACCAGAAGTGGCCTGTAATCCTGGCTGACTGGGGTTGGGGATGGGATCACAGTTTAAGACTCTATTGGAGAGGAAACCAGCAGTTAGTGTAATGGCTATGTCGCTGGACTCCCACGTAGTTGACCGCAATTCATTCGCGTCCCGGACCTGGTGGCTTAAAACTCATGCCGGGCGCGTGTGTGTGCATGCCCAAGATCCCGAGAGGAGAATGGAGGAGAAGGGATTGCAGAGTGACCATCCCCCCTGGGGGGTGATTTCTCGCTTTCTGTCTCTCTGTCTCTCTCTGTCTGTCTGGCGAGAGCATGCACCCTATAGCGAAAACCTCTCCAAAAAAAAGAAAAAAGAAAGAAGAAAGAAAGAAAGAAAGAAAGAAAGAAAGAAAGAAAGAAAGAAAGAAAGAAAGAAAGAAAGAAAGAAAGAAAGAAAGAAAGAAAGAAAAGAAAGAAAGAAAAAGAAAGAAATAAAAGACCCTATTGGAGGTGCTTTTCTCTGTCTCTTTCACTCTCAGGGAAAAAAATAAATAAATATACTTAAGAAAAAAAACATACAGGTTCTGTAATTTTATCTTCCTTGCAAGCTAACAAATTAACTTGTTATTGTTTCTTGGGTGCTAGAAAATGACATGAGTCCGATCAGAGATAAAAGGTTTTGTTATTCAAAGTAAAAGCAGTAATCAGAGCTTCCTATCATTTGCATTGGTTCTCCATGTCCCCCAAATACTACAGGGCTGACACAGTGGGCCCATCGTGGATGTCTGCACACTCAGGGGGTATGTGCACAAGGAGAATACAGAACTGGAGAAGTTTATTGCACTTAGAATGAAATATTCTAGATTTATCCACTATGTATTGAACAACACAATCTTTTTGCTTTTTATGGCTAAGTACTACTTCATTGTGTATATGTACCACATTTTTAGAAATCCAGTCATCAGTTTTGGGGCAGTTAGGTTAATTCTGTCTTAGCAATTGTGAGTAATGCAGCAATATACATGGATGTGGACATGTTTTTCCCACTGAGTGTTTACCTGTCTTTGAGTACATACTGGTGAGTGGAATTACTGGGTCCGATGGTAGCTCTATTTGTAAATTTTTGAGGAAACTCCATATTGTTTTCCACAGTGCTGTACTAATTTATAATTCCACCAATAGAGCAGGAAGGTTCTTTTCTCACTACAGCTTTACCACACTTGTTATTGTTTTTCTTTTCTTCTTCTATTTTTTAATCATAGTTATTCTGACTGGGGTTAAATGATATTTTATGATTTTTATTTGCATTTCCTTTATGATAAGAGATGTTGAACTTTTGTTCATATACTTTTAGCAATTAGTATGCCCTTTTTGAGTTGTCTGGTCAGCTCATTTGCCCATTTTTTTATTGGGTTATTAATTTTTTTGTGTGTGAGTAAACTACTTGAGTTCCCTATATTAATCCCTTATCTGAAACCTAGTTTGCAAATATTTCTCCCATTCTATGGGTTGTCTCTCCACTCTATCTATTGTTTTCTTTGCTGTGCAGACGCTTTTCAGGTTGAAATAATCCTATTTGTCTATTTTTGGAATTGTTACCTGTGCTTTAGAGATCTTATTTAAGAAGTCTTTGCCCACTCCAATGTCTTCAAATCTTTCCCCTGTGTTTTTCTCAAGTAATTTTATAGTGTGAGGTTTCTTGTTTGTTTGTTTTGTTTTTGGAGAGGTTTTTGCTATAGGGCATGTGAATTCATCAGAAAGACAGAGAGACAAAGAGACAGAGAGACAGAAAGCGAGAAATCACCCCCTGGGGGGATAGCCACGCTGTAATCCCTTCTCCTCCATTCTCCTCTCAGGATCTTGGACACGCATGCACACACACCCAGCATGAGTTTAAGCCACCAGGTCTGGGACTCGACCTGTGGTCAACTACATGGGAGTCCAGAAACATAGCCATTACACCATCTGCTGGTTCCTATAGTATGAGGTTTTACATTTAGATTTTTTGATCCATTTTGAGTTGATTCTTAAAAATAGTGAAATGGGGTCTAATTTCATTTTTCTTTATGTGGATATCCAATTTTTCCAGCACCATTTGCTGAAAAGTCTTTTTTTTCTCCACTGGATTGCCTTGTGCCCTTTGTCAAAAATCAGTTGGCTGTTATGCTTAGGGATTTATTTCTGGATTCTGTACAATTGGTCCATATGTCTGCTTTTGTGGCAGTACCATGCTGTTTTGGTTATCATAGCTTTATAATATATTTTGAGGCCCAGTAGTGAGATGTCTCCTACTTTATTTATTTATTTGCACAACACTGTCATAGTAAAATGGGTCTTCTATAATTCCAGACAAATTTTATTTATTTATTTATTTATTCATTCATTTATTTATTTTAATTTGACCAGAGAAAGACACAGAGAGAGAGAGTGGGAAAGTGAGAAAACAAGACACCAAGTCCAGGACTCGAACTGTGGTTGGCCATGTGGAAGAGTCCAGTGCCTTAACCACCACACCACTAGCTAGTTCTGATTCCAGACAAATATTATGGTTTTGTTTTTTGTTTTTTGTTTTTTTTTTTAGTTCTGTGAAGAATGTCACTGGTAATTTAATTGGAATCATATTGAATTTGCAAATTAATCTGGGCAGAATTGATATTTTAATTACACTGATTCTTCCAATCCCAGAACAAGGGATGTCTTTCCATTATTTTGTGTGTAATATTGCATTTTTTTTGCCAGTTTTTCATAGTTTCCTTTGTAGAGGTCTTTCACTTCTTTGGTTAATTTGTTTCTTAGTTTTTTGTTTTTTTGTTTTCCATTTTTTTTTGTTGTTGTTGTTTTGTGACTATTGTAAATGGAATTGCTTTTTTCTATTCTTCCTCAGTGTATTCATTGTTGGTTTATAAACACTCTAGATTTTTTAAAATAAAATTTTATAATTACTATGTTCAAGCTTCTCATCAAGAGAGAGACAGAGTGGAGAGAGTGAGAAAGCAAGAACCAGGTCCAGGACTCAAACCGTGGCCAGTCATATGGGAGTCTAGTGCTTTAACCACCGCACCTTCTGCTGGCCCAAACATTATAGATTTTTGTGTATTGATTTCTACTTAATTTATCACTTACAGGAGCTGATTTGTGAATTCTTTTGGATTTTCTAAGTATATAAGCACATCAAGTGACAAGTATTATTATCCCAATTGACTAATAGGGCAATTAAAGCAATGAGATTAAGTTGCTTATTAAAGTCACACAGCTAGCAACTGAGCCACAAACCCAGGTCCTCCAACTTTGTGTAGAGGCTCCTTCACAAAGCAACTGCAATGATGGGGGGTAAATCTTCACGGACATAGAACATTGCTCAGAAAATGCAGTCAAAACTTATAGTAGACATACTTGACGCCTTTAAAGGAGTTACTTTATTTGAAAAATAAGGAAAAGGCCAGATGGTAGTTCAGTAGTAATACAATTGGGTCCACACGGGAAAGGTTCTGGGTTCCCATCCAGGGACATTCCTGAGCATTCAGGGCATGCATGGCCCATGATCCTGGCCAGCTGAGACTGAGGGTGAATTGTGAACTGAAGACCATGTTGGAGGACGCTGCCTGTTTCTCTGTCTCTTTGTCTTTTTTTTTCTTTCTCTCTCTCTCTCTTTCATGGAAGAAATAAGTAAATTTTAAGAACTTAAAAAAAAATCAGATTAAACAAGCTACACATACCTGCAACTAATGTTTAGCGAGTTTAAGATGGATGCATTATTGATTATTATTGGCATAAATAATAATAGGGTACTTAATACTTCCTATTACTTGAAGATCTATACCTTGCGTCCCTTTTATCAGGGAAACCTTTGTAGTGACAAGAGAATTTAAAGCTAACTTTGAATGTGGGAGGCAGGCCACCTCATTTATTGGAATTCTTTTCCTTTCTGGTAAAATGATAGCATAAAGAAGGTATGTGAGAACAGCAAGTTCAGTAAGACAATTTCACAAAATAAAGAGGATCTTTTTTTTAAAGCAGTCTCAGGTATAAAGAAAAATTGAGCAGATAGTATGTGGAGTTCTCACATACTCCCTTAGCTCCTTTCTCATGCTTTATTATTTTAAAAAAAACTCTCATGATAACAAAGAATTGGAGCAAAAATGAAGATACCGGTTCTTTAATCCCATTCCCCAAGGATAATCATTGGTAAGACTTTTGGCATGTTCTTTCCCTGATCTTTTTCCATGTGATGAAAGCGTAGTGTTAATGATTTTCTTCCAAAGATTGTATGAGCTGTGCTCAGGGGAAAGCTGAGCATCTCCTTCCCTGTCTTTACAGACTATTTGCCCACGTCACTAATGCACATATGCATGGTATGTGTGTTACAACTGATGAATTGCTATTACATTAACTAAAGTTCATCATTTACATGAGGGTTCACTTTTTGTGTTACACTTCTGTGGGTTTTAGCAAATATGTCTAATTTTAGCAGTGTATCCAGTGTTATCATAAAAAACAATTTCACTGTCCTGAAAATCTCTCAAGCCCCACCTAACCTTTCCTCCTCCCCTCTCTTTCTTATAACCCTTGGCAACCAGTGATCTTTTAACCGTCTTCATCATTTTGACTTTGTTCGTAAAGTCGTATGGTTGAATTCAGTATGTAGTCTTCAGATTGGCTCCTTTCACTTAGTAATATGCACTTAAGGTTCTTTCAATGTCTCTTCATTACTTGATATTTCACTTCTCAACACTGAATAATGTTTAATTATTTGGTGTACCACATTTTATTTATTTATTCACCTACTTAAAGACATCTTGGTTGCTTCCAAATTTTGGTAGTTACTAGTAAATCTGCTACAAACAGCTGTGTGCAGATTTTTGTGTAGAAATGAGTTTGTTTTTTTGTTTTTTTTTTTGAGAAGTTTATGCTATAGGGTGCGTTTGCTCGCCAGAAAGACAGAGAGAGGCAGAGACAGAAAGCGAGAAATCACTCCCCGGGGAGGGGGGGGATGGCCACATCTCAATCCCTTCTCCTCCATTCTCCTCTCGGGATCTTGGGCACGCACGCACACACGCCTGGCGTGAGTTTCAGCCACCAGGTCTAGGACTCGAACCATGGTTGACTATGTGGGAGTCCAGTGACATAGCCATACTCTAACTGCTGGCCCCAACTTTTTAATTCCTTTGGGTACATACCAAGGGATACAATTGCTGGGTCAAAAGATAAGAGTATGTTTAGTTTTATAAGAAACTGCCAGGCTGTCCTTTGAAATGGCTCTATCATTTTTCATTTCTACCAGCAATGAATGAGGTTTCTGTTGTCCACATTCTCATCAATATGTGGCATTTTCAGTGTTCTGGATTTTGTTTATTCTAATAGATGTGTAGTAGTGTCTTGTTTTAATTTGCATTTAAAAATTACTTAACTTTTTTTAAAATTGTAATTGTTATTATTTAATTTGACCAGAGAGGGAGAGAGAAAGTGAGAAAGAAAACCTCTGGGTCCAGGACTCAAACCATGGTTAGCCATGTGAGAGTCCGGTGCCCTTAACAACCACACCACCAGCTGGCACCTTAATTTGTTTTTTTCAGATAACATATGATGTGGAGCATCTTTTCATAGGCTTATTCGTTGTCTGTGTATCTTCTTTGGTAAGGTGGCTATAAAAGTATTTGGCTCATTTTAAATTTGGACTCGTGAGTTTTAAAAGTTATTTTTGTATTTTGGATAACACTTTTATATCGGATACGTCTTTTAAAAACTTTTTTTTTTCTGTTTGTGGTTTGCTCTTTTTTAAACTATGTCTTTTGCAGACCAGCTAATGTTAACGAAGTCCAGCTAATCAATTTGTCCTTTCAAGGATTATTCTTTTGGTGTCATATCTAAAAAGTCATCACCAAATTCAAGGTCACCTAGATTTTTCTCCTATGTTATATTCTACAAACTTTATAGTATCAAATTTTAAATTTAAGTCTGCAGTCCAAATTGAGTTAATTTTTGTGAAGAGTAAATTCACTTTTTGTACGTGGATGTCTAAGTATTCCAAGACTACTTGTTGAAAAGACTATCTATGTTCTATTACATTGCTTTGCACCTTGTTAAAGGTGTTAAAGATCAGCTTAGAGTATATATATATATGGGTCTACTTCTGAACTGTTTATTCTTTTCCATTAATGTGTTTATTCTTTTGTCAATACCACAGTGTCTTGATTATTGTAGCTTTACATTTAGTCTTGATGTTGGGTAGTATCAGTTATCCAACTTTGTTTTTCTTTTTCAAGATGGTGACTGTTCTGGTTTTGCCTCTCCATAAACTTTAGAATCAATTTGTCAATACCCACCAAACAATTTGTGAGGATTTTGATTGGGTTTTTGTTTAATCTATAGGTAAGTTAGGAAGAACTGACACCTTGGCAATAATGAGTCTTCCTATTCACAGATATGGAATCTCTTTTTGTTTATTTAGTTCTTTGATTACTTTCATTAGTTTTATAATTTTCTTCAAACAGATTGTGTGCATGTATTATTAGGTTTTTACCTAAGCATGTTTTTTTTGTTCTAATATAAAAGTATTGTGTTTTTAAATTTAATATTCTAATTGTTTGTTCCTGGTATTTAGGGAAACAGTTGACTTTTATGTATTAACCTTGTATCCTGTAACCTTGTTATAACCGCTTGTTATAGTTCCAGGATTTTTCTTTTTTCTTAGTTGTTGTTTATTCTTTTGGAATCCGTGAACGAAAGCTATTTTATAACTTCTTTATCAATTTGTATGCCTTTTATTTTCTTTTCTTACTTTATTGCATTAGGCACTACTTCCAACATGATGTTGAGTAAAAGTGATGACATGGGCTACCCTTGCCTTGTTCCTGGTCTTAGCAGAAAAACATCTAGTTTCTCACCACTAAGTATATTGCTTGTGGATTTGTTTTGGTAAATATTCTTTTACCCAATAGAGAAAGTTTCCCTTTATTCCTAGTGTGCGAAGGGTTTTAATTATTAAAGACAATTGCTTTTTAAATAGAAAACTATTCAACATTTAACCAGCCTTAAGACATTAGATCAGCTCCTCCTTAATTTTGTAGGTTTCTTCCCCCCACTGTGAAAATATCCTTATGATTTTGGGAAAGAAGGATCAGTTAGTTTGAAGCTATTTTTAAAAATCACATACTCAAGACAAAAAGAAAGAGACCAAAGCTGAGGCTGCTGTGATGTTAGTCTGTTTGACATAGATAAGGGACAGGGATAAAAATAATTTAACAGCAGTCATTGCAATGAGAAAAAGGAAGAGAGCTAGTTAGCAGTTAGAAGTATGCAATAGGTTACTGGTTTCTCATTTTTTTTTAAGTGGATGACAGCATTTAATTCTATAAATGGAGACAAATGTTTCATATCCCAAAGCTACGGCAAAGGAGGAAGTAGCGAGGTTTAACTGCAATATGATTACAAGTAGTTAAACCAAAACCAAAAGGAAAAAAGAAAAGCCAAAAGTTTCTCAAATTGAGATTAGGAGAGGACCTTGTATATCAGAGCAGGGGTGTCCTGTCCGTATCTTCCTGGCCTTATTATTTTAGTTCAGTCAAGTAGAATCCCAACTGCCAGCATCTGCATCTTGTTTTCTTCAGGACTAATGATAAATGAAAATATTTCAGTTCCCAAAGTCCTTGGGTAGATAACTCTAAATCACATATTCTGCAGAGATTCTAGGGTTCCCAGCCCATCTTTGCATCTGGCTTGATAGTCCACCCTTTACTGGCAGCCTTTTCTCCTTCATCTCATTCGCCCAGTCCCAAAACCATGGTTTTTGGGCATCGACTCCCACTTAAATTGTTTGCACTGAAATCCCTCCCTCAGGATAGGTTTCTAGAGGAACCCAAGCTGGGACAGTTGTTGGTTCCAAGTGTATTCAATCCAGTATGTCCTTTGGTCAATATCACTTTCCTCTTTTGGACTCTCCTGAAACTTCTCTCTTTATTTGACCAAGGACCTATTATTCTCGTCCTGCAGTTGCCAGGTTGCTGCGATAGAGAACATCTGATAAATTGTCCACAACACAGAGGAAATTCGCCTGTGGTGTTGACTCTCACAGATATGTTTACATTTCAGAGTATCTGAAAAGAACTCGAAAAAGGGAATGTCCATTTGTGAAATATCGCCTTCTGTACCACCTGAATGCAGGAGATTGTTTTGAGCAGGCCTTCTGACCTCCATTACTTCTGACTTTAGTACTCCTTGGACCAGAGTAAAAGAGTAAATCAATTACTCACTCTTTAGTGTCAAGTCATAGTTAGAAATTAGGTAGAAGGC
>NW_006159700.1:1505018-1506538 GCF_000334495.1 Tupaia belangeri chinensis
AGGAATTTGAACAAATGCTAAGGAATTTAGCATAAAGTAACAAAAGGAACAAAGGAGACTAGTCATGGATGCTAAGACATCTTTTTTTCCCCCACATTTTAACATTTCTAAAATCAGAATGCCTTTTAAACTCAGTAACGCTGAGTTCATAATTACTCTTGCCATATGGCAATCACCATGTTGTCATTGCCTGTGATGTGAAACTGGGTTGTAGCTATTCATGTTGTTGTCACTTTTGTTGAATTATGTGCACTGTTGGCACAACACATGTTGGGTTTATTTGCCGTTTCAAGTGTCATTAAAATATAGCACTGATTTAGAATTGAAATGAATAGTTATCATGTATGCTAAATGGGTTATGAATAAATCAGCAGGGTACAACTAGGTATTTGTTAAGCAAAGATTTGTTACTAGATGGACAATCCTACATTTTATATTTTCTTGGAAAGCAGCAATAAAGTGCTGTGCAGGATATAAGAAAGGAAAATGCTCATATGAAAATAAAATTGCATTCTATTTTATGACCAAAATTTATACAAAAAAAGATTGCCTATCATACACAAAACAGCAGTGGCAAGAGAAATTACCAAATGGCTCAGGATAGGTGAAAGAACTCTCAGCACAACAGGAGCCTGCAGTAGCCAAATCGTGCATTGCACAGCATTATCATAAAGATGGAAACATTAAGTATCAGAAACAGCCTGCTGACTGCATTAAAGGCACTTAACATCCAGCATGATGCCATTGAGAAAAATGAAAATATATGTTTGATCCTACACATTATCCTGGCAGAGGAGGGCATTAGTTTTCCTTGGCTACATTTAAAATTACACTGGCAATGTAAAAGGATTTTTAAGGGATCAAGGTAAGTTCAGGTTGTGAAAAGTAGCATATCGCTGTGTTCCTATGCCTAACTGTTGCTTGCCCAAGTCTCCACTCTATTTAATTTAAAACTGTAAAGCGATGTGGAAGAAAAAGAACTTCTTCCAAAGTTATTGGCAGTGAAGCACGATAGTAGATGAATGATGGTTGAACTGCTAGGAGACTGGTTAAGTCTTATGGTATAGATCTCTGGGAATCTACCACCCTTGTCTAGTTCTTGATGATTTCATGGACATCCATCTGAATTGTTAAATAATAATCTCACCTGAAAGTATAGTGATATGGTTGTTAGTCATGATGGTATGACTTGACTACTACAGCTCCTTAATGTTTTGGTCAACAAGCCATTTAAGAACCCATCTGCAGAAGAAATCTGAGTTTTGATTCTTGTCTGAAAACCTACTGAAAACTTCTGGTAAGATTAGAAAAGCGCCAACATCAAAACTACAGATTAGAGGGGACCAGCAGTTAGCGTAACGGCTATGTCGCTGGACTCCCACATAGTCGACCACGGTTCGCGTCCCGCACCCGGTACACCGGGCGTGTGTGCATGCCCAAGATCCCAAGAGGAGAATGGAGGAGAAGGGATTGCGGCGTGACCATCCCCCCTGGGGGGTGATTTCTCGCTTTCTGTCTCT
>NW_006159700.1:1506569-1518926 GCF_000334495.1 Tupaia belangeri chinensis
TTGCGCCTCGGGGGCAAAACACCTCAAAAAAAAAAAAAAAAAAAAAAAAAAAAAAAACACCTACAGATTGGAGACAGTAGTGTTACCGATGCTAAATAAGTGATGCATCACTGACATTCGTGATGGCTGAGCAGGCATTTTATGGGAAAATGTCGATGCTGATAAATCTGAGTTTAAAAGCCATTTGGAAAAGTTGAACTCTGTTAAACAAGTGGAAAAGTTTTAGGAAGACATTAACCAACTTATTTCATGTATATTTCCCCTTTTATAGATCATAATACAAATATGTGATATGTGATTCAATGTCTATATCCATATAAAATAAATCAAGGAAGTTCTTTCTTTTTGCCCTAGAATTGATACGCTTGCAAGAGAGGGAGAGAGCACTTCCCAATGGGGCACAGTCAATGTTGAAATTTTTCCTTCATTTCTCTATTCTGTCAGGATTTGGGGCAAGGATGCACATGTACTTTGTGTGTTTTTCAAGCCATCAGGGCCCAAAGTTGAACCGTGGTCAGCTACGTGAGATGTGGCTCCCTATATACAGTACTTGCCTACTGTCTTAGAGCATTCTTTCGACAAAGCTGAAATAAAAATCCTTAGTGATGCAAAGCATATCTAATAATTTATAATTTTGCTTCAAGTAAAAAAGGACTTCTAGTCCTTTTTTAAAAAAGGTTTGTTCATAGTAACAAGAGAGTTCACTCACTAGTGTTATTAACAAGTCTAAATGTACACGACAGAACCACAAGAAGAAAAATTCACTAAGTAGATTTTAACATACCTTTCTCAAAAACTGATAAAGTTAGTTAAGCCAAAACAAGAGGGAGAAAGAAAACTAGCAAGAATGCAACAATATGAACAAAACAATTAATAATTTGGTTCAATTTTCTGCCTGAAACATTTCCTTCCAACAGCTGCAGGATATGCATTCTTTAAATGTTTATTTGAAACTTTTATAAAATCTCCATTTTCTGGGCCACAAGGCAAATCTGAACAAATCTAAAGTGATTAAAGACATTTGGAACAGGTATTTTTATTGAAATTAAATTATACCAGGGCTGGCAGGTGGCATGGTTGTTTGGGAACTGGACTCCCACATGGCCAACTATGATTCAAGTTCTGGACTTGGTGGCTTGCTTTCTCATTTTCCCTTTCTCCCTATCTCTGTCATTCTCTGGTCAAGTCAAAACATTAATAATAAGAATAAATAAGTAAATAAAATAATTCTTAGAAAAAGGAAAAAAAATAATTTATGCCAGAACTTGGTTAAAAAAAATAAAGATAAATAGAAAATTCCCATCTTTGGAAATGAATCAATACATTTATAAGTAAGTCTTAGAACAAAGATGATATCTTATAGAAATTAGATGATTGAAAGAGAAAAAAGTTCTACCAATATTCATGTAACATATGATTTATGTATGCAAAAAAATCTAAAAAAAACTAGAAAAAAATTAGAATTTATAAGAGACTTTTCCTTTTTTTTTAGAATTATTTTATTTAACTTTATTTATTTAATTTGATCAGAGAGGGACAGAGTGAGTAAGTGAGAGAAAAAGAAAGTGAGGAAGCAAGCTGCCAGGTCCAGGATTCGAACTGCACTATGTGGGAGTCCAGCGCCCTTAACTACCATGTCACAATATCAAATACATAATTAGAATCAGTAAAACTTTAGAAAGGTTGCAGGAATAAAGTTAATATATAAAAATCAGGAACCAGCAGTTGGCATAATGGCTATATTGCTGGACTCCCATGTAGCTGACTACAGTTCAAGTCCCGGACCTGGTGGCTTACACTCATGCCAGGCACGTGTGTGTGCATGCCCAAGATCCTGAAAGGAGAATGGAGGAGAAGGGATTGTGGCATGGCCATCCTCCCTGGGGAGTGATTTCTTGCTTTTTGTCTCTCTGTTTCTCGCTGTATTTCTGGTGAGCGCACACTCCCTACAGCAAAAATTTCCCCCCCAAAAAATTAAGTATCTATAGGTAAGCAAAACAATTAGGAATGAAAGATGTTATCTCCATATCAAAAATATGATTTGCATAGAATTAACTTACAAAGATGTGTACAATTTTTATGACAATTATAATTTTAACAGACTCAGAAGACCTAAATAAATGGATTAGAACATAATTATAAAGATATCAAGTCTCCTGACATTTATGTAAAGGTTTAGTGCCATTGAAATTCTTAATATAGTTGTGTGCGTGTTTATGAGCCAATTCTAAAATGTGTATGGAAATGAAAAATCAAACAAAAACTATTCTACTTGACTTCAAAGTTCATTATAAAGCTCTAGTAATAAGATAATTTATTGATGAAGCATCGATCGAGATAGAACCATAGTATGAAAATAAGCCACCCACAATGGACAATTGATTAATGATAGAGTTGGCCCAGTAGAATGGTGGTGAAAAAAACAGGATATTCAATAAATGATGTCTAAACTAGGTATCCAAATGGGAAAGATGAAGGGATGAGAAGAGCTTCTCATCATTAACAAGCTCCAAGTGAATTATAATTAATGGCAAAACCATGAAAATTTAAAAAGATCATATAGGAAAAATGTCATTGACTTTAGCTTAGAGAAAGCTTTCTTAAACAAGTCATAAAAAGCGTCAGCCATGAAGGAAGATCTTAATAAATTCAGCTTCATTAAAATTAAGAACTTCTATTCATTGACACTAGACGACAGGGAAAAGACCAACCACTGGATAGATGTTTGTAATACATATGCATAAAAAAGACTGATACACAACAGCTTTTGCTTTTCTTCCTCCCACTAGTACACATTTATGGGTTTGTTTTGTTGTTGTTTTGAGGTTCATTTACTTAGTAGCTACTGAAAGGTGAACATGAGTACATCTTTAATGCTTAGGAAAATAAAAGTGCTAATTTGGTATTGACTCTATAGTGACCAATTTTCCATAAGGTGTTTTTGTGCCATATATTTAAGTGAGGGACTAAGTTAGGGAAAATGCAAAAGGAAAGTGAAAACATATCCTGGATGAAAACAGTGGTTGATTCTTGACTCTTAACAAAGGAGAAAAAATGAGTAATTTAAGCCCACAACGTAAGGGGAAAACTAAATCTGAAAAATGAGGTGAAAGAATTTCAAGTAATAAAGGAAAATGAAAAACTGCGCAATGAAGCTGAGAAATGCGGAAAGATAATATCTGAATGATCAAGGAAATACTCCTGTAACAGTGAAAAAACAAAGACAAATAATGGTAGTTCTTGGGGTCTTAGTGAAACTCCTGATCTTGAATGAGAAAACTTTTCAAGTTTAAATTCATAACAGAACTTCAAAATTAGCCTTAGAAGAAGTCCTTTATTTTTAACAATGGAATTTTAAAAAATAAATTGAGACAAAACTTACATTTTCTTTCATGTAAATTAAATTTTAAAATCAATAAACAAGAAACTTAACAAGAACGAATTTTCACTAGAGAGATTCTGAAATTTTCAACATGCAAAAAAAAGAAAGAAATTTGGTATCCTTGTTTAAAAAATGGGCTCATTTTCATTTCCTTACCTTCTGAGTTTTAGTCAATTCATTTTCTCTCTCTCTCTCTCTCTCTCTCTTCTGAGAGTTCTCATTTAAAGAGAAAAAAGAGCAGGTAGTTGGTGTTTACCCTCATTTTACAAATAGAAATGCTATTTTTTTTCCCTTTTTTGCTATAGAGCATATGCACTCACTAGAGAGGAAAAGTGAAAACTGACCCCTCCCCTCCGGGAGGATGGCTATGCCACAATTCCTTCTCCTTCACTGTCCCAGGATTCTGGACACCCATGCACATGTGCCTGGCATATTTTTCAAGCCACTGGGTCCAGGACTCAACCTCATAGTGGGCAATGGTACATGGGATTCAGCTGCCTTAACCTCCTCACCACTGGCTGGCCTAGAAATGCTAACGAACATGCATCATCTAATAAAATTGTGGCAACAAAGCTATAAAAATGTTTACAACTAATAACCTTATTTTATTCCTAGAAAAACCCTTCGGTTTACCAGACTGTATAATCTACTTTCAACTAATTGTTAATTTTCTACTTTGGGGATTGTTTTTTCTACTGCTGACCTTTTGGTCACTTCTTGGGTGTTAGCACCACCTTCAGAGAGGAGGGCGGGGGGAAGTAAATGCATTTGTCTGCTGTGCTTCTTATTAAGCCTGTTTGGAAAAGGTAACAAAGTAGTTTAACACTTATATGAAATGATGGAAGTGTTCACATGAGTTTGAAAGAGTCCTATAAACTAAGGTTAAAATCTGAGACACCTGTAGGGGCCTTTTAGGTAGGTCAGTGAGTGTGTGGGACACTTCTAGTGGACACCATGGCAACCATAGATAGTTCGTGCTTCCTTTCAAGTATTCCAGTATTTTAATTTACACAACATACCTGTTAGCTGAATTAGGGCCACAGGTTGCCAGCATATAATGCCTGGACTATTACCCTAAGATGTAATACTTAGACGTCAAAAATACGTTGTTGAAATGTGCGATATAGTTTCAGTCCGTATCTGAAGATAGTTACGGGTTAGGAGACTTGAACAACACCACGTAGAGGCCAAAACAAATGTTTTAAGCAAACTATGACACAAGAATCAAAAAGAGAATTGTTAGGACTACCCTGGGTCATGGCAACTTATAGGGAAGTAACTCTTAAATCTAAAATCTGTCCTAAACCGTAAGTAAACAGACCCTCCTGAGTATACATTCAGGATTTTATCTAAATAGGTGATCAAGATCAGCAGATGGCATAATGGCTATGTTGCTGGACTCTCATGTAGTGGACCGCAGTGCGAGTCCTGGACCCCATGCTTTAAAACTCATGCTAGGTGTATCTGCATGTGTCCAAGATCACAAGAGGAGAAAGGAGAAGGGATTGCAGTGTGGCCATCTCCCCTTGGGGGTGATTTCTTGCTCTCTCTCTAAGCCTCTGTCTTTCCAGCAAGCACATGTGCCGTATAACAAAAATCTCTCTCTCTAAAAAAAATTAAAAACAGGTGATCAAAAACATGCTTTAACTATTGAAAAACGTTGAAGACAAAGAGAGCAATCTGACAGATATCCTGGATTAAAAACACGGGTTGATTCTTTGCTTGCAACAGAGGAGAAAATCTCTTTTTTAAGGATCTGAGTTCATAGTATGAATTTCTATAGCTTTATAATAGAATAGCTTATTGGGACAAATCCCAAATAATTTCACATGTGTACTGGGAGATTATTGTTGATTTTCAAGCTGTGATGTTTCCTTATGATGGATACATTAGTGTTTAATATTTTATGTTTATTGTTTTCATTCACTTTTTTTATTTTTCAGGGGAAATTTCATGGAAACCCCATGCATGTAGCTGTGGTGATTTCAAATTGTTTGAGAGAAGAGAGGAGAATATTGGCTGCAGCCAACATGCCTGTTCAGGTAATGTTTTCTGATCTTATGATCACCTTGAGCTCAGTTTTACTGAAACACAGATTCTTATCTTCTTCTGAACAGCTTCTCCCACCTGTGTTAGTGGTGTCACGACCTCCCAGTCACTTGCATTCAAGGTCTTGGGATTATCTTTGAGCAGTTTTTTCCTGCCTCTGTATCAAGACAATTACCACGTCTCTTCAGAATGTATTTCTAGAATCTTCTGTATACATTCTTTTCTGTTTCCACTGATCACACTTTGGTCTGTGTCCATTTTTTTAATTTGCTAGAGGATGTGTACACTCGCCAGAGAGAGAAAGAGACTGAGAGAGAAGGAAAAGTGAAAAAGCACCCTGCATAGGGGATAGTCATGCTATAATCTCTTCTCTTTTTCTCCTTTCAGATTTTGGGTATACATACGCACCTGGCGTGTTTTTCATGCTGTCAGGGCTGGTACTCAAACTGTTCATTCAGCCACGTGGAATCAGCTGCTTTAACCACTATGCCACTGGCAGGCGTTGGTCTGGACTCTTATAGTATTTGTTCGGGAATTAGCTGAATTCCTCAGCTTTCCCTAGTACATTTATCCTCGTGGACTGATCTGACTCAACACTCTTCGGTAGCTTCCTATTTCCTTCCCCACAGGTCTAAACTAGTCCACAGGCAGGACTTTGGCCTGACAGAAACTCCAGCATGTTGCTTGTTTAAAAGTACTTTATCCAGGACCAGCAGTTGGCGTAATGGTTATGTCACTGGACTCCCATGTAGTCGACTAAGGTTCATGTCCCAAACCCGGTGACTTAAAACTCACCCTGGACGCATGTGTGTGCGTGCCCAAGATCCTGAGAGGAGAATGGAGGAGAAGGGATTGCGGTGTGGCCGTCCCCCCTGGGAGTGATTTCTCGCTTTCTGTCTCTTTCTCTTTCTCTCTGTCTGTCTGGCTAGCGCATGCGCCCTATAGCAAAAACCTCTCAAAAAATAAAATAAAAAATTTTTAAAATTAAAAAAATTAAAAAGTACTTTATCCTGATGCATTAATATTTTAGATTACATTTTAACCTACTATCCTAAATAAATTCAGAGCCTCCATCAAAGACAAGTAGAAGAACAAATGAAATCCTTGAAGAGTAATTTTTTTTTTAGTTAAACCTTACAAAAAAGAAAGATTATATAAATAATCAACCTTCCAAATGACATCCCCTGTGATTTAGTAAACCATACCACTGTATTTACTTCTGAAGGTCTAACAAAAGTTATCTTTGTTTAACTGTTAAAAAATTATCAGGCTTGGGGCTAGCAGGTGGCATGGTGGTTGAGATGCTGGACTCCCATATGGTTGACTGTGGTTCAAATCTTGGACGTAGTGGCTTGAAAATCAGGCTGGGCATGAGTGTGTGCCTGCCCGAAATCCCAGGAGAATGGAAGAGAAGTGATTGCAGTGTGGCCATCCCCCCAGGGGGTAATTTCTCACCTTTTTCTCTTACTATCTCTGCCTAATTCTCTCCAGTGAGTACACACTCCCTGTGGCAAAAATCTAGAATTAATTAGCTAATAAATTTAAAAATTCTCAGGTTTAGTTATTATTCAGATATGACATTTTTAGAGGACTTTGAAGTTTTACCAGCTAATTTTTTTAGATGAAGAAGGATAATTTAATTTAGTTTAAAAATAATAGTAAGCTTCTAAAAGAGAGTTTTATTCAATGCCTTCTGGGTAAAAATATGATGTTATCACAAATATATGATATTCTTATGTATATTCTCAGCTGTTCTGTTTTGTGTTCTTTTCATCTCTGTCATTCTTCTGTGTGTGTGTGTGTGTGTGTGTGTTTCGACTAAGGTTCATGTCCCAAACCCGGTGACTTAAAACTCACCCTGGACGCATGTGTGTGCGTGCCCAAGATCCTGAGAGGAGAATGGAGGAGAAGGGATTGCGGTGTGGCCGTCCCCCCTGGGAGTGATTTCTCGCTTTCTGTCTCTTTCTCTTTCTCTCTGTCTGTCTGGCTAGCGCATGCGCCCTATAGCAAAAACCTCTCAAAAAATAAAATAAAAAATTTTTAAAATTAAAAAAATTAAAAAGTACTTTATCCTGATGCATTAATATTTTAGATTACATTTTAACCTACTATCCTAAATAAATTCAGAGCCTCCATCAAAGACAAGTAGAAGAACAAATGAAATCCTTGAAGAGTAATTTTTTTTTTAGTTAAACCTTACAAAAAAGAAAGATTATATAAATAATCAACCTTCCAAATGACATCCCCTGTGATTTAGTAAACCATACCACTGTATTTACTTCTGAAGGACAAACAAAAGTTATCTTTGTTTAACTGTTAAAAAATTATCAGGCTTGGGGCTAGCAGGTGGCATGGTGGTTGAGATGCTGGACTCCCATATGGTTGACTGTGGTTCAAATCTTGGACGTAGTGGCTTGAAAATCAGGCTGGGCATGAGTGTGTGCCTGCCCGAAATCCCAGGAGAATGGAAGAGAAGTGATTGCAGTGTGGCCATCCCCCCAGGGGGTAATTTCTCACCTTTTTCTCTTACTATCTCTGCCTAATTCTCTCCAGTGAGTACACACTCCCTGTGGCAAAAATCTAGAATTAATTAGCTAATAAATTTAAAAATTCTCAGGTTTAGTTATTATTCAGATATGACATTTTTAGAGGACTTTGAAGTTTTACCAGCTAATTTTTTTAGATGAAGAAGGATAATTTAATTTAGTTTAAAAATAATAGTAAGCTTCTAAAAGAGAGTTTTATTCAATGCCTTCTGGGTAAAAATATGATGTTATCACAAATATATGATATTCTTATGTATATTCTCAGCTGTTCTGTTTTGTGTTCTTTTCATCTCTGTCATTCTTCTGTGTGTGTGTGTGTGTGTGTGTGTTGTTCCCTTCAAATGTCAGATATTAGTCAAATCGAAACATTTGTTTGAAAAATGCTTATCAAAGTCACTCTGAAAATAATCTGCCAGTACCACATACCAGCACAAAATAAGCAAGAATTGTAAAAATTTTAGATAGATAGATAGATAAATAATGGAGGTCAAACATGAGAGGGACTTTCATACAGGCTTAACTAATCTGAAGAATGAGGTGAGGCTAGTTGATCAAGAGTGAAGGACATGGATCCCACTGAGGCTCCCCTACTGATGTGCTGTGGATTTTAGTCAAGTCATCAACCTTTCTACCCATAGCTCCCCTCTCCAAACTGTAAGATGAAGAGGCTGATTATATCTCTAACTCCCATCCTTTAGATACCTGTTGAACTTTGTAGCTAAGGACCACACTCAATGTCAGATTTTGGAGTAGTTACGAACAGGTGCTCAAAGAAGCTACCTAGCCTTTGGGATTGCAGCGTGGCCATTCCCCCAGAGGATGAATTCTAACTTTCTGTCTCTCTGTTTCTCTCTTTCTGGTGAGCACACTCACCCTATAGCAAAAACCTCTCAGAAAAAAAAAAAAAGTTAGTGGAAACATGGCATTAAAGCATAAGTTTATGTTGATGCCAAATTTTGAAATCCATTCCTTTTTTTAATAATACTTTTTCCATGAACTTTTTGAAGACTGCATATGTTGCATTCATCATAGTCCTTGCTAAGCAATGTCAAGTAAAATTTCAAAACATTTGTTGTTCCAGGGACCTCTGGAGAAATCCTTACAAAGTTCTTCAGTTTCAGAAAGACAGAGAAATGTGGAGCACAAAGTGGCTGCCATTAAAAACAGCGTGCAGGTGAGTGATCTTACATAGATACCTCTAGAGACTGGCTTCTGTTCCCACACACTACCTATACACCTTTCCCTTATGGACTCAAACTTAGGGTGTACAGAAACCAGGGGGCAACTTGAGATAAAGAAAAGTAACTATCTTCCCACATACTATGTTAATATACAGGAGGTTTCTTTGAGGAAACTTTGAACTCCAATTTGATCTTCTTTGATATTGGAATATTTAGATGATCTGTTTTTTTTTTTTTTCCTGAATGAACTTTGGTAATTTGTGTATTCCAAGAAACATGTGTATTTTGGGGACCAGCAGGTGGTGTGGTGGTTAAGGTGCTGGACATTCCCACATGGTCAACCACAGTTTGAGTCCCGGACATGGTGTCTTGCTTTCTCAGTTTCTCTCTCTCTCTTTCTCTGTGTCTCACTCTGGTCAAATTAAAAAAAAAAAAAAAACGAGCCGTCTTCTGCTTAAAAAAAAAAAAAAAACGATGAATGAATAAATAAATAAAATTAAACAATTCTTTTAAAAAAAAGAAACACATATTTTATAAGTCGTTTTATTGGCATCAATTCCATTCTATTCCCTTATTATCATTTGAACATCTGTACGACCTATAATGATAGTACATCTCTCACCTGGGATTGGTAAATTTTGTTTTCTCTTTTTTCCTTTTAGTAGTCTGGTTACAGATTTATTGATTTTAATGATCTAGAGACAATTTCTTAAAATAAGACTATTTAATGTTGTTCTACCATGTTGTTTATAAGATAGAATGTTAACTTTGTTTTCCCAAACTTTATAAAAATATTAATTCCATAAATTATTTAATTAAGCAAACTATAGATATTTAAAGATAAACTCCCTAATGTATTATTTAAATAGGAGGCACAGAGTTTAAATGACAATATTTTCAAGTATTTATTTTCAGGCTTCTAATTTAGTGCTTCTCTATAGGAGGTAAGACATGCATATAAGAATCTGATTTATATGATTGCAAGAAAGAATTAGGTTCTCAAGTAGACCTAGGACATAATGCTTTTTGCACATTATAACATTAAAACCAATGGCTATGTCGTTGGACTCCCGTGCAGTCTACCATGGTTTGAGTCTCAGACCCAGTGGCTTAAACTCACGCTGGGCGTGTGTGTGTGCACGCCCAAGATCCTGAGAGGAGAATGGAGGAGAAGGGATTGCATCCCCTGGGGGGTGATTTCTCGCTGTTTGTCTCTCTGTCTCTCTCTTTCTGGTGAGCACATGCACTTTACAGCAAAAGCCTTTCCCCAAAAAATAAATTAATTAAATTTTAAAAAATAGAAAATAAAAAATAAAACCTAGGGCTCTACTGACTGTACAAGTGTGTAAAGGCAAGAAATGATTATTTTATTATAGTAAGTACATTTAAGCACATTAGTTAAATACACAGGTTGAGTTTTGTGTTGACTCCAAATTCTGTTTAATCCCTGAAAAGAATGGGGGCAGCAGAGACCTGACTTTGGAGCACTGCCAGATCCCTCCTCCAGGCTTGTATAGCCACAACCAACTGCTGTGCCCATGAGCTGTCAACGGCATCTCTACAGAGTTGCCTTTACAGGGAAATCTCACTGCCATTAAACAATGACTGAGTGACACGGGAGGTGGGGCTGGAGGTGAGGACAGAAAAAAAGTCAGATCTCTGGCCTCAAATTGGGGTTAACTCTGGTTCAGGTTATGCTCCTCGGTTCCTTATGAGACAAATCAAAGTCAGACCTCCAGAGGAGACCACTTTTTTTTGCAGAGATTTTTGATATAGTGTACATTTGCTCTCCGGAGATACAAAGAGAGACAAGAAGCAAGAAATCATCTCCCAGTGGGGTATGGCCACCCCACAATCCCTTTCTCCTCCAGTCTCCTCTCTGGATTTTGAGCATGCACACACATGTGCCCAGTGTGAGTTTCAAGTGTCGAGTCCAGGACTCAAACCAAGGTCAACCATGTGGAGTCCAATGCCTTAACCACTAGGTCATCTGCTGATCCCCAGAGGAGCCCACATGTTTGCTTAGGTCCTTCTCCTTCTCTGTTCCTCTTCTATTGTATATGTCATTTCTCCTCAGAGCTCTTGCTTAATGAATCCCATGCACCTGACTCTATTCCATGCTCTGATTTCAGCAAACCTGGCCTGGCTCCTAAGTAAGTCAGTGCTTTTCTATCGATGCTCTTCCCCCATGTGTGCCATACCTCAGTTTCCCTGTGGAACATTCTGGAATGTGGCATTCCAGTAAAGATCCTCAGACCATTGAGAGTGCTTTTGAAGGTTATTACTGAGTATTTGTACATTTTGAAATTGATAACAGTATCTGGAACTCTTTTGATTACTTATTCTAGCATTAACTTTTGAGTATAGCTTTGGTTTACTCTGCTTTTCGTTAAAAGATTCTGCAAGATACTGTCTTCTTTAAGCTTTTAATCAATTTTCAGATCAAAAGATTGAAACCCTATTCTATTCTAACTATCTTATTTTATTTTGCTATATTTTCTCACATGTGGTAGGTTCCCTGAATTTTAGAAGCCATAACCATCCACAAAAATCAAACGCCAAAGTGAAATACTACAAGTGGCATTAGGGATAGTGAAAAGAAAGAGTAAAGCCTTTAAAGCTAGACTAGGCTGGATTAGAATTCTACTTTCTTCTATTTATTATTTTCTGAATTTGAGCCTGTCTCCGCACATGAAAAATGGAAAAAATATACTTTGCAGGTTGCATAATGGATAGTGAATGTAGAGTTTAGGCACAGCAAACGTTGCTCAAACATTGGTAGCTAGTATTTTATGGGTGGATAGACAAGACCGTGTAATCAGTACTGGTTCATTTGTTTACTACATGTTATAAATCTTGTGAAAGTCGTTAGAGAATGAGATCACAAACAGGGATGAGAGGATTAATCCTAAGCAATGCCAATGTGGCAAGTATTTGATATCGGGCACTGATCTAAGCAGTTTCACTTGTGTGATTCTTACTACGGGGTGAGGTAAATATTGTCATCATCCTCTTTTCCTCCTTACTCTTCTTTTATTCCACCCCATTTTGCAGATGGAGAAGCTGGAATGCAAAGACATTTGCCCAGGCTCATAAAACTATTAAGTCATAGAGGTGGGATGAAAATTCAGGCTCTATTACTCAAATTTGATACTTTTCTTAACCAATACTTCAGCTATTTAAATTAGGGATTTGTAGG
>NW_006159700.1:1518957-1587151 GCF_000334495.1 Tupaia belangeri chinensis
ATTGGAGGTAGAGGTATGTTTCCTTAAAGAAGACTTCCTAGAACAAGCAGGCAACAGAAAATTCAACTTTCTGTTCTGTTTTGTTTTTAATTTGCTAGAGAGTGTGTGTGCCTGCTGGAGAGAGATGGGGTGGGGAGGGATAAATCAACCCCAATTGGGGGTGGCCATACTGCAATCCTGTCTCCATTTTTCCTTTGGGGATTTTAGGCACACTTGCACATGTACCCACCGTTGTTTCTCAAACCGTCAGGTCCAGGACTCGATCCGAACGGTGTAATCAGCCATGTGGGATCCAGCGGCCATAACCACCATGCTACTGGCTAGCCTGAAAATTCAGCTTTCTAAGAAGAAAGGAAAAGAACCTGAAATCTAGAAAGTAGTAGATCTAGCTTTGGTCAAGTGCGGGGTCAGAGTTAGGCTTCCAGACTTTCCCAGTGAACTCCTTACTGGGTAGCTGTGTGACCTGGAAGAAATAAGCTACTTTTGATCATATAAGCCTCTTCTTCATCTGTAAAGATGGGGGTGACTTCATGGGTGTTGTGAGGACTAAATGAGATAAGTATAAAAAGTCTTTAGCCCAGATTTTAATATTTAATAACTCTTGTCTGAGCAAGAAAATATCACCATGTTTAGAGAAAAATAAAGTAAAATTCTTAAAGACAGAGACAAAGAGGGGCTACAGAGGAAGGAAAAATACATTTCAAGAAATAGAAAAATACTTAGGCTGGCTTGTCAAACTAAAGCATATTTGAAATTAGATTTAAGCAAAAAGTAATAGTTGGTACATTGATATGAAATTATATGAAATGACCCAAGAGTTCTGGAAGAATAAAAGAATTAATATCCTTCAGTTAAAGAAAATAATACGAGTAGCATTATTTGGAGCTAATTGAGAAATGAGGGATCAGATGCTAAAACATTTCCAAACAAGCAGAAAGAGAATAGTTGGAAAAACAAGTTCCATCTGGTTCTGCCAGCATAATTCAAGTTCCATATGAATTAGCCCTTCAAGAATGTAGCCTCATTATATAATCTTGGGATAGAGTGGAGAACAAAAATGCCAGCATATTTTAAGGTACTTACGATGTTTCATTGACATGCTTAATCGTAACAACAAAGTGAGTATGTTTTCTTTTGTGTAAAGATGACAGAACAAGACACCAAATACTTAGAAGACCTGCAAGATGAATTTGACTACAGATATAAAACAATTCAGACAATGGGTAAGTTTCTGTTCTTGTCTATAATTCTACCTAGGAACATAAAAGCATCATGACTAGTCTTTCTTCTTTACTGACAAAGGTAAGTAAATAAATTTGATATACTTATTTGGGTGAGCCTTATTTATTTATTTATTTTGAAGAAAAGTTTTAGGTAAGGAGTATTTCTTTGTCTTGCTTCTTCCTTCTCTCTCCATACGTGTGTGTGTGTGTGTGTGTGTGTGTGTGTGTGTATTTTTTAAAGGCTTTGCCAGAGGGCACATGCACTTACCAGAGAGAGGCAGAGAGAAACAGAGAGAGGGGAAATGAGAAATAACCCACCAGAGGGGATGGTCATGCCTCACTCTCTTCTCCTCCATTCTCCTCTTAGGATTTTGGGCATGCATCCACACATGCGCAGTGTGATTTTCAAGCTACTGGGTCTGTGACTTGAACTGCGGTGGGCCATGTGGGAGTCCAGCAGCTTAACCACTATGCCACTTGCTGGCCCTACTTCTCTACGGTTTTTTTAAAAGAATTATTTTACTTAACTTTTTATTTATTCATTTATTTATTTATTTTAAATTGACCAGAGAGGGGTAGAGTGAGAGAGAAAGAGAGAGAAAGGGAGAAAGCAAGCTGCCAGTTCTGGGATTCAAACCGCGGTAGGCCATGTGGGAGTCCAGAGCCCTTAACTACCTCACCACCTGCCGGCTCCTATTTGTATGTTTTTAACCAAGTAATTTGAAGTACATTAAGAAGCACATGAGAAGTCTCTCTTACTGGGACCAGCAGTTAGTGAAATGGCTATGTCGCTGGACTCCCATGTAGTCGACTGCAGTTCGAGTCCCAGACCTGGTGGCTTAAAATACAGGCTGGGCACGTGTGTGTGTGTGCCCAAGATCCCGAGAAGAGAGTGGAGGAGAAGGGATTGCGGCGTGGCCATCCCCCCTGGGGGGTGATTTCTCGCTTTCTGTCTCTCTGTCTCTCGCTGTCTGTCTGGCAAGCTCACGCACCCTATGGCAAAAACCTCTTAAAAAAAGAAATCTCTCTTACTTTAGCCTGTGTCTCCAAAAAATAAAAACATTATTTATACAGTTAAAATGTCATTAATACAACAAACAAAAGTAACAATATTGCTTAATATGATCATGGAAATCCCATTACTATCTCTACATGTGTTTTTTGTTTTGTTTTGTTTTGTTTTGAGAGGTTTTTGCTATAGGGCATGTGCGCTCACCAGAAAGACAGAGACAGAGAGATAGAAAATGAGAAATCACCCCCCGGGGGGAGATGGCCACGCCACAATCCCTTCTCCTCCATTCTCCTCTTGGGATCTTGGGCACGCACGCACACGCGCCCGGCGTGAGTTTAAGCCACTGGGTCTGGGACTCGAACCACGGTCGACTACATGGGAGTCCAGTGACACAACCATTACACTAACTGCTGGTCCCTCTAAATGTGTTTTTATGAATATAATTTTTAATTATTTTTATAAAGCAAAAAAATCACAACTTTTTCAACAGAGAACTTTACATTCTTTTGTTTGTTAAATTTGTAAAGTAGAAATGTGCTTCATACATAAACATTTAGAAAATAGATA
This sequence comes from Tupaia belangeri chinensis, assembly GCF_000334495.1. Classification (NCBI taxonomy): domain Eukaryota; kingdom Metazoa; phylum Chordata; class Mammalia; order Scandentia; family Tupaiidae; genus Tupaia; species Tupaia belangeri. The sequence goes on from NW_006159700.1 coordinate 1,521,760, forward strand.
AAAGCACTAAAAAGATAAAACAGTAGATGAAATCTCACTATCCACAGATAAACAAGGTCAAAACGTATTCCTTTCCGCATACATGATTATCTCATATGCTCACATACTTTCATATCTACTTTTTAGTTGTCAAAAGAAGATCACATTGTACATAGTTTTGTGTACCGCATTTTAATCTAAAGATTTATTCTAAAATATTTCCTCACATTAAAAGTATTTAAAACCTTAATTTGAACAATTGTAAAAATGTAAGGACATTGAGATTTATTTGACTTTCTCTTTGGTTGTTTAAAATTATATTTATTGGGACCAGCAGTTAGCGTAATGGCTATGTCGCTGGACTACCACGTAGTCAACCGCGGTTCGCGTCCCGGACCCGGTAGCTTAAAACACGCCAGGCACATGTGCGTGCGTGCCCAAGATCCCGAGAGGAGAATGGAGAAGGGATTGTGGCGTGGCCATCCCCTCGGAGGGTGATTTCTTGCTTTCTGCCTCTCTGTCTCTCTCTGTCTGTCTGGCGAGCATACACGCCCTAGAGCAAAAAAACCTCTAAAAAAAATTAGATTTATTTTAAGAGATGCAGGGAAAGAATGAGGATATTTGTAAGATTTAAGGTTTACAATAATAATGGATTGATAGCCTAAAGTATGTTGTAATTACTGGGACAATTGGAAAAATTCTAGTTAGGTCTAGATCTTTGATAGGATTATATTCATGTTTATTTACTGTACTGATATTAATTTACCATTGCTGATGATTGTACTGTGTCTATGTAAGACGCAGAAAAAGCTAGAAAAAGTTTATGTGGGACTTGTGCACTATTTTTGCAACTTTTTTAGAATTCTAAAATTATTTCAACTAATTTAAAAAAATTTATTTCCAACCTTTTATTTACAGATTTCTCTCTATGAAAATGTTAGCTTGCAGGAGGACCAGCAGGTGGTGTGAATGGTCAAAGCGCTGGACTCTCACACTCTTGACCACAGTTCAAGTCCTAGACCTGGCAGTTTGCTTTCTCACTTTCTCTCTCTGTGTGTGTCTCTGTCTCTCTCTCTCTAGAAAAATTTTAAAATATAATAATAATAAATAAAATTAGATATATGTTTAAAAATGTGAGCTTAAAATGTATCTTGAAGTATGTATGGATGATTATGATCAAACATTTAACTCTTTTAAAGTGAAGTGTAAGATGCTTGTGGTTTTCTTATAGCATCTTCCATACTATATTATTCAAAAATTTCACAATCACTTGTATGTACAGTTTTCTCCTTAGGAAGAAATGGCACAATGGCACAAACGTTGGTTCCATCAGATTAGTAAAGAGGTCCATGATTCTCAAAGGGTTTAGAACAACCATAAATTTAATTGAGTATTACTATTCATTGTATGCAGCCTCATTACAAATTTCATATGTGAACTGTATGGATTTTTAAGAATTAGAGGCGGATGGAGGGTTGACAGGTAACATGGTGGTTAATGTGCTGGACTTCTACATGGCCAACCATAGTTTGAGTCCTGGATCTGGCAGCTTGTTTTCTCACTTTCCCTCTCTCTTTGTCTCTCAGTCTCTCTGTCTCTCTCTGGTTAAATTAGAAAAAAAAAATAATAATGAATAGAATTAAAATAATTATTTAGAAATAAAGAATTAGAGATGGTGACACAGCAGTAATGCAATTCTCTCTGAAAATGACCCACATGGAAGTTTCTAGGTGCATGTCTAGAGACTTTCCTGAACACTCTGGGCACGTGTATGCCCATGTTCTTGAACTGGCTAAAACTGGGAGTGGATTGTGGCATGAATACCTTGTTGGGCAGGGGGAGAGGCTCTCTCTCTCTCTCTCTCTCCCTCCCATGGAAAAAAAGAAATAAACAAAAAAGAATCAGAATATTAAGAAATACACTGAGAGTTAGGTTGTCACTAAAGTCATGATGTATTTTTCTATGTTTTCCTGTGCAAAAATGCATCCTGACTTTCCTGACCACCCAATAATATAAATATTTTGTAACTCAATATATTATGATTTGAGTCACCTTAATATTTTCCAATGCTTCATGTGCATTATGAATAAAATTTAAAATTTTTACAACTTAAATCAACAAGTATTTTATTGTCTATCCCACCCCATTATAAGTGAAATGAAATATACAAGATTAACAAGTTATATTCTTGCTGGTGAAGCCTGGAAGCCTTCACTGATGAAGCTTTTAATTGATAAAATGCTACCTAAGGAAAATTTTGCTACATATACGGTTTAGGGACTAAGGATTGTGTGAATTATTACAACCAGGAATGAGTCCCTGGTGATGAGTGCTATTTTGTAGGCAAATTTGTTCTAGAGTCTCTTTTTCACAATTACACAAGTCAGATCTGGATTCTCAGCCCTCAGTTCTGGTGGATATGAACAGTTAGTGTAAACAATCACTTGCTATCTATCAATACAGTTTAGTGTTCAAATTAAATAATGTAATGTTTATTGTACATCTCTCCATTTAAAAGGATAAATCACTGATTGGTGTGTGTGTGGGTGTATGTGTGTGTTTGGGAGGGTATTCTTTTGAGTCATAGTTATTTTTATTTGCAACTCTCTCACTTCTAGTTTTACAGTGAGGCAAACCTGTTTTGCAAAATGGGAAAGTAAAAAAAATCGATCTTTATTAGTTCATAAGACTAAGTAGATAAAACTGTAACTCTCCTGGGTAGTTTCTCTCACCCCTAGGACTAAGTAGAGCAGGGAGGGGTAGGTAAAGGCAGAAGAAAAAGTCAAATATAATTTAGTCCTGGGCACAAAGGCAAGTTCCCTTCCTCTCTTAAACCAACCAAGGTTGTGGCAACCATGGTAACCATTAATGTAGAGGTATCCAGGAAGGCATATATTAATATCACAAAATCTTTTCATCTCTTCCCTCAACCACCAAAAAAAGATCATTGAAGATTGGTCTTCCCTCGAGGTTTATGAGATACAGAGATCCTCTTCATATACTTGAATGTAAATCTTGGCAAAATGAGCACACAGGTCTTAACTTGCAAGTCCAACTTGAGTCACCCAGTTAGTCTCTACTACTTAGGCCCCTCTTCCTGTCCAAGGATGGTTTAGGATGGCAGATTGAAGTCGACTTGACTTTCAGGTATATATATAGAGAGAGAGCTTTGACTCGGAGAGGACTCTAAATGTGATCTGTTTTCCTTTGCAGATCAAGTTGACAAGAACAGTGCCCTGATGAATCAGGAAGTCTTGACATTGCAAGAGATGCTTAACAGCCTCGACTTCAAGAGGAAGGTTTGTCAAAAAGCTCAATTTGGCCTAATGCCTATTTTCCCCCTTCTTCTAAATCTAGTTCTACTGAAAAGAAGTAAACTCTCAGATTTTATCAGTGTCATTTACACTGAATGAATAAAGGGCAACACTTCTAGGAATAGAACCAGTGTTTGCCACGTTTTACCTTCTGTAGGTTTACAAACCGGGACCTTCCTGGAGCCTATTTACCTCACTTACAGGATGCATTTACTGTAGCTAATGTTCGTTTCAAGGTAGATATTTTATACTATTTGTATTTCTCACTATTTCAGACATGGCTGTTTTAGTTGCTGTACTTAATATGCTGAGATGGGTCCCAGAACACGCTCAAATACCATTAAATCATAACTTGATAAGTATTAAAATTCTAAAAAAAAAAAAAAAGAAGGAAAGAAAAGTGTTCTTGTTTCTTCTCTGAATGACATTGCATTAAGCAATTTTCTAAATTGCTAGATCATTGACAAATGAACATGTTCAATCTAACCTCCTCCCAGAGAGAGGAAAAACTTTTTTCTGACTCAGTGAAATATTTTAAATGAGGGGAAAAGATCTCTATCTCAATTTTCAATCTCTCCTTGAAAACTTAGCCAGTCACTGATAAATCAATAGTTCATTTCTAAAAGTTCAGCTCTACTTTTCACACAGGAATTTATGCGCACAAATAAGTGTAATATTTATTTTCACTCTAAATTAATTATAAAAGTAGACAGTTATGCATCAGATTTTGATTCACAATTAAAACAATATTCTTTGTATAATAAACTTATGCTACACATTTTATATATGCCATTTTATTCTACTTTAAAAATCTGGGGTCCAGCAGGTGGTGTGGTGGTTGTGGAGCTGGACTCCCACATGGTCCATGTCCTGGACCCAGTGGCTTGAAACTCAATGCTAGGCATGTGTGCACGTGTGCCCCAAATCCAGAGAGAATGGAGGAGAAGAGATTGCAGTGTAGCCATCGCCCCCAGGGGGTGATTTCTCAGTTTCTCTCTCTCTCTGTCTCTGGCGAGCACACACACCCTAGAACAAAAACCTCTCTTGAAAAAAGAAAAAAAAGAAATTTTAAGGATAGAAGGTCCGTAGGAAATTATTCAGCCCATTCAGTTGATTGTATCGATGAGAAGACCAAGTTCCAGCAATGAAATGTCTTGGCCAGATTCATATAGCTTGTGACAACGCCAGGACAGAAATTCACATCTTCTAATCCTTATGCTTTCGATAGTTACACTTCACTGTCCCTCCCCAAATCTGCATAAAGTCCTGATAGAAATTAACATGGCACGGCATAGAATAAACCGTGGCACGGCATAAAGCATTGGCCCATGTGGGCGGTTCCAGTGTCACGTGTGAAGACCTTCCTGTGTGCACTGGGCACTTGGGTGCTCGTGATTCAGGGCTGGCTGAAGCGGGGGGTAGATTGTAGCATCAGGACCCTTTGGGGGTGCTATCTCTCCTTCTCTCTGTCTCTTTTGCTCTTGGAAGAAAGAAATAAAAATTTAAAAAGTTAATACAGAAAGGCTCAAATTTTAGTACATTTTCAAATAGATACGTAACCCTATTTATTTTTAAAGTAACATATAAATATCCTTTTAAAAAGCAAATGTATGACTAAAAGACTACAAGATTCAATGTTGTTATCACAGTGATTACAAATTCAACACGCTTGTCTTGAAACATACTTTTAAATGTTAAACTGGAATCAACAGGTGGCATGGTGTTAAGGTGTTGGACTCTCACATGGCCTACTGAGGTTTAAGTTCCGGACCTGATGGCTTGCTTTCTCGCTTTCCTTCTCTCTGGTCAAATTTAAAAAACAATAATAATAAGTAAAACAATTTTTAAAAAGAAAATTTTTAGGAGAGGATTTTCGCCTTAGAATGCATGTGCTTGCTGGAGGGAGAAATAGTGGGGGGACGTGAGAAATCACACCCCCCATGGGGAATGGCCACATGGCAATCCCTTCCCCTCCATTCTTCTCCCAAGATCTTGGGCACACACGCACATGCGCCTGGCATGAGTTTTAAGCCACCAGGTCTGGGATTCAAACCGTAGTCAACCATGTGGGAATCCAGCAACGTATACCATCTGCTGGCATCAAGAATGTTAAACTGTAGTTATTGTTCTTTCTTTAGAACATTGCAAAAGGACTTCAATGGCTAAAGGAAAATAAAGTATGAGTTTGATTTAGTCCAAAAAAAAAATTGAAATCCATGCATAGTCTTTTCATAATACTCATTTTCGAAAGCCTCCCCCCATTTCGTTGCCATTATTTAATGGGTTGAAGAGGTAGTGCTATGGCAAACAGAAGCTACTGTGTGACCAGAATACCAAGCAAACCTTTATCTCCCAGGTCCAGTTGTCTTACGGGGTAAATTATGAGTGACTGGTTGTTCTGAAAACCTCTTTAGTAGTCACCTGTTTTTTAGGAAGCCCTGAGCAAGATGACACAAATAGTAAATGAAACGGACTTGCTAATGAACAGCATGCTAACAGAAGAGCTGCAAGACTGGAAGAGGCGGCAGCAAATCGCCTGCATCGGGGGTCCACTCCATAATGGTCTCGACCAGCTTCAAAACTGGTAAAACGAATTGACTGTAGTTTCTAGTGAAAACCACAGGAAGTCTCAAACTTCAGTGTCACTCAGTGAGAGAGTGCGGGTGACACCAGAATGCCACTTCATTCAGTGTATGAAGGCTTATTAGCAGCTGGGAACACTACAGTTGAAAACAAATAGAATTATACACATGCTCCTAATTTTCATTCCTTTGGGTGAAAGATATGAAGCAACTATAGAATGCATAAGAACTGCTTGAGTTTTACATACAAGATACCAATCTTAAGGGCTCAGATGAATATTTGAAACTAGCAATATGCTTTGTTTAAGGACAAAATAAATACTAGCTTCAAAATCTTGAAAATAGATAGCTCAACCTTTTCAGTGTGTCTTAAGATATCAAAGTGAAACATTAGTTTTCCACATGGCAATTGATTTTAAGAATGTTAGCCAAAGGATACATTTCAGTTAGACAGGAGGAGACAAGACATGTATTATGCATCATGGTGACTCTAGTTAATAACATATGGTATACTTGAAAATTACCAAGAAAATAGATTTTATGCGCTCTCACCAGAAAAAAACACGTGAGGTAATGCATATTGTTTTGCTTGATTTCACATTCCACAGTGTGTGTATATGTCAAAACATTATGTTGTACACCATAAATACACCCATGTTTTGTCAATTTAAATTTCTTGAAGAGTCTCAAATTGTTAACAACAAGATGGCATCCTCTTTCTATGTATGTGCACATATAATTAATGGAGATACTGTTCTTTGCATTAGAAGATAAAAGTGCTGCAGGGTTTTCTGCCTCATAAATGTAAAGTAAAATCATCTCATTGAAACAACAGTTGGGGGCCAGTGAGTGGTATGGCCATTAAGACAACTGGATCCTGCATGGCCAACAGGGTGGTTCAAGTCCCAAACATGGTGGCTTGAGGAACATTGGGCTCAGGACCATGCATGCCCAAAATCCCAAAAGGAGAAATGGAGAAAAGATTGTGGGTTAGCCATCCCCCATGGGGGATGATTTCTTCCTTATCTCTATCTCTCTGTCTTTCCAGTGAGTTTATGTGCCCTCTAACAAATAGTAAGATGGAAAGGCAGAAGACAGGAATGAAGGAAAAAAAGAAAAGAAAGGAAAAACAATTGACAAAATACAAAAAAAAAAAAAAAGAAAAATGTTCAATTAAAATCCAGTACTGCTTTTTAGGAGTACAATTAATTAAAATGAAAATATGTAGTAACCCACTAAAAGCTCTGCCTTGCCAGGCATTCTCAAGAAAAGTAAGGAGCTGGGCTCAGTTGTTTTTTTTTTTTGTTTTTTTTTTGAGAGGTTTTTGCTATAGGGCACGTGCACTCACCAAAAAGACAGAGAGAGACAGAGAGACAGAAAGCGAGAAATCACCCCCCCAGGGGGAATGGCCACGCCGCAATCCCTTCTCCTCCATTCTCCTCTTGGGATCTTGGGCACGTACACACATGCGCCCAGCGTGAGTTTAAGCCACTGGGTCCAGGACTCAAACTGTGGTTGACTACATGGGAGTTCAGTGATATAGCCATTACGCTAACTGCTGGTCCCTCATTTTTTCAAGCATTCGTTTTCCTTAGAGAGATACTGATTTCCTAACCACATTGTACTCTTCTGTTGTGAAAACAAGATAATAAAGGAAGCAATAAAAGTCAAGTAAATATTGGGTTGTCAGGAAAATATAATGCATTTTTGCATAGAAAAACATAGACAAATGCATCATGACTTTCCCAAAAACCTAATCATTGTGCTCAAATGAAAAATCAGCTGGGATAGGACAACTCTTTCCACAACCTTGTATTCCAAATACTTGAAGTAGAACAAGATGCTGTAGGAACAGATGGACTTCCCACGTCTAATGAGATGGGTGGCCTCTGTGGTTGGAAGCCCCTTCCGTGTCCATTTCAGTCTTACTCTTCCTTAACTTCTGGTCTACACATCCACCTTCATTTCTGAGGTTAGATTACCACATAGTGAGTATAACTCCAAATAAATATCAGAGGCAGGTGTTTCTAATTATACCCTTCTCCAGAAAGTCATTGGTCTTTTCTGACCAATGCTCAGGAATACTTAGGACTTGTAAAAATACATATTGGAGGTGCCAGCAGGTGGCATAGTGGTTAACAGTGCTGGACTCCCAAATAGCCAACCACGGTTTGAATCCCAGACCCAGGACCTTGAAACTCATACAGGTGCATGTGCATGCATGCCCAAAATTCCAAGAGGAGAATGGAGAAGAATGGATTGTGGCATGGCATCCCCCCCAGGGGGCATGATTTCTCAATTTCTCTCTCTCTTTCTCTCCAGTGAGCACATATGCCTTATAGCCAAAATCTCTGAAAAAATATATATATAGGAGAGGAAGAACATTTTTATTTTTTTCTTTAGTATTCTTATACACAATATTTATTCCTCATATCATGAATTTTATAGTTTTAAGTTTTCTCTGTCATTCTTTTAGTGAATGCCATATTTTTAACATAGATGTGATTCTTAAAGTTTAATTAAAAGGGATTTGGTTTCAGGGGTTGATAAAATTTCATGGATGTCTATAATTGAAGGTATAAATTAGAAAAGATTGAAAACATTTAACATTATATGACGTGTATTGAGAAACATGGATTAAGAAAATAAAAATTTTAAGCTGTCGTTAGACAAAAGAAAAAAAGCTCAGCCTAGTGGTGCAGTCAGTAACAAACTGAACTGCACAGCTGGAAGCCACATGGCCAGCCATGGGTTTGGATCCCCAGCTAAGTTTGAAAACATGCCAGATGTGTGCATATGTGCCCAGGATCTTGACCAGTTACAGGGAGGGGGAAAGGCAATCATGATGTCACAAAACCCTGTTAGGGGTATTTCTCTCACGCTTCTCTCTTGACAATCCACACATATGCACACTCCCTATCATAAACAAAATTTAAAAGCTTAAAACAACAAACCACCACTAACCTGAACTGGAGTTAAATAATTCACTTAATAATTACTTAGTAGTTTAGTATTTTTAAGATATGACCAATTATTAACATGCTCAATTGTTAAGTGGCCAAACTGTCTTTAATTTTCATTTGCTGTCCTATAGCTTTACACTGTTGGCAGAAAGTCTTTTCCAACTCAAAAGGCAATTGGAGAAATTAGAGGAGCAATCTACCAAAATGACATATGAAGGTGACCCCATTCCAATGCAAAGAACGCACCTGCTAGAAAGAGTCACCTTCTTGATCTACAACCTTTTCAAGAAGTAAGTGGCTATTAATATAAAAGTTTTGTGGCATCCTCAGTTTGGTGAGGTTGTTAAGGACACTTTGTCTGGGGTTTTGGTGTTTAGGTGGAGGAGTAGCAGGGATACATTTAACAGTGAGCCTCAGAGACGAGAAAACAGCCCCAGATAGTTCCAGAAACTGCATTTCTACTTTTCAGTATTTATTTACCAATGCTTGTCCCACCGGTTGACTCAGCTTTCCATGAGCTAAGCCACATCATTCACCGACAGCTCAGTTTCTTAGATTTTAGATAAGATTTCAGGAATTTCTTCTGAAGTGCATATCCAAAAAATGCAGGGCTAAGAATAGTTTTGGTGTTTATAAGTTCATCTAAAGAAAGAATTACTGATATACACCAGAAATTCTAACATTTAGTACAAGAGGGGCATAGTCTCTATGTTTAATATGATAAAAATGGACTGGTACTTTTATCAACGGTTCAGTATATCAAGAACTACTTACTATTATTACTTAGAGACAATCTTTAGGCATTTTTCTATCTTGTGGTAATTATGAGAAGTCATTGGAAAGATTTGAATTTAATGGGAATTTGAGCATCTTCTAAGTGTAGGAAATTTGGACTTTATGGGAGGATCGCATCCTGTTCCTCTGTGGTTTAGTCTGTCAGTGTTTTCAGTATTTTCAAATGATATGCTTTATTTCCTTTCCATCTAGCTCATTTGTGGTTGAGCGACAGCCATGCATGCCAACCCACCCTCAGAGGCCGATGGTACTTAAAACCCTCATTCAGTTCACAGTAAAACTAAGGTGGGCAGAGCGCACTCTGTTGTTTCCATATGTTTATAAAACAATAGCCATTGTGAAATCAAGGTCAGTTGCTCTCATTGTGCCTTGGTCAACTACACTGTTATTTTTTTTTAAAGTTTATTCATCTATTTATTCTGTGAGATAGACAGAGAGAGACAGAAATGGAGATAGCCATTCCCAAAGGGACCCTCTCACCATAATCCACTCTCCGTCTCAAGGCACATGCATGCAGACCAAGTGTAGACAGCTTTCGGGAAGCCAACCCAGGACCTTTTCCATGTGGGTCTAGTTGCATTACCACTGTGCCACCTCCTGGGCCATGTTCAACTATTCTTTATTATGTGCCCAGCACTGAGCTTTGTAAGTACCCACAGAAATGTGAAGATGAGAGCCTTGCTTGCCAAGAGCATGACGATGTATTAATAGAGGAGATAGTGAGGGATATTAGCATGAAAGTATGGGATCATAATATCACATATTATGATTGCTAATTGCTAAGATTGACTTGGGATAAAACTGAAGAGATTGGAGAAGGGAGTTAGTTTGAAGCAGAAATAAAATTGAGAAGACGGGTCAACCAGCGGCAGGGGGGTTGAGACGGCTGGATCCCACATGGCCTACTGCATAGTTCAAGTCCTGGAACTGGCAGCTTGAAAAACACTCAGAGGCACATGTCTACATGTGCTCAAAGTCCTGGAAGGAGGGAGAAATGGAGGAGATGGGATTGTGGTATGACCACCCCCCCCAGGGGAGGTCTTTTCTCACTTTCTTTCTCTTGCTTTCTCTCTCTCTCTGGCAAGCACACACACTCTCTCGCAAAAATTTACAAAAAGAATTGAGAAGACAGATTGGTCACAGATTATGGAAGTCTTTGAATCTTCTATCTGAGAAATGTAGCAGCATATTTATTCCCTATGACTATCCAGTAACTGGCTAATTGAAGTTTCCACAAGAAGTCCCAGCACCGCAATTTTCAGTGTATCCTTACTGTGTGCCTGATTTTTTGTTTTTTTGTTAGTGTTGCTTCGGTTTATCTGTGTATTTGATCCTTTCCATTATCATGAGTAATCAAAACTTGCAATTTTCTCCAATGACATCAAAATTGCAACTTTCAGTTCTTACTTGCAAAGGTTTTAATTTCTCCTCAAACTTCAAGGCCTAAAGCCTAAAATTTCTCATGGCTAGACCACCTCTGGAAAGCTTAAACTACAGACATCAAGAGGTGGTGACTTCTTGGCAGAGAGCAATTTAGGGTCTTGTGACAGAGCCCTGGGTCATTTATTACTTTCAAAACTCCATTTGTAAATAGACATTTGTCTTTAGTTTACATTTCAAAAACCCTAATTAAAATTCTTTTTCTTTTGAGATATTTTTGTCTTAGCAATGGGGAGGGGGCAGAGACAGTGAAAGGAAAAGTGAGAAATCACCCCCACAGGGGGGATGGTCACACCGCAGCAATTCCTTCTCCTCCCAGGATATTGGGCATGCACACACACATGCCTGGTGTGTTTCAAGCCACTGGGCCAGGACTCGAATCCCGGTTGACCATGTAGGAGTCCAGCAATGCAACCTTTACACCATCTGCTGGCCCCCATTAAATTTTTTTTTTTTAAGAGAGATTTTTGCTATAGGGTGTGTGCTCTCACTGGAGAGACAAGGGGAGACAGAAAGAAAGAGCAAGAAATCCTCCCCCATCCCCCGAAGGATGGCCATGCTGTAATCCTTTCTCCTTCATTCTCCTCCTGGATTTTGGGCATGCACATGTATATGCCTGGCGTGGACTCAAACTGCAGTCTGCCATGTGGGAGTCCAGCGACAACTTCACCATTACGCCATATGCTGGTCCCACCCCTAATTAAAATTCTTAATCAGTTTCTCTTTTGAATTTTGCATCAAGACTTAACTTAGACCAAAAGGCAGAGCCCAGGTTCCTTTTTAAAATTTCATTCTTTTGTTTTGTTTTGCAATTTTTACTACAGGACTTGTGCACTCACCAGAGAGACAGAGAGAGAGAGATAGAAAGTGAGAAAGCCCCTCCCCGCCTCCAGGGGGATGGCCACACTGCAATCCATTCTCTTTTATTCTCTTCTCACGATTTTGGGCATGCACACACATGCACGGGGTGCGTTTTTCAAGCTACCAGGTTCAGGACTCAAACCACACAGTCAGCCATGTAAGATCCTGCCTTGCCACACCACCAGCTAGCCCCTAAAATTTTATTCTTCTCCAAAATTGTCCAATCTGAGGAGTTAGGAAAAGTGAAAGAATGAAATAGAGGCTGGCAACACTAAAGAAATTAAAGGAATTGTTATTCTGAACTTTAAAGTTGGATCTTTTTTTTTTTTTTTTTGGAGAGGTTTTTGCAATAGGGCGCGTGCGCTCGCCAGACAGACAGAGACAGAGAGACAGAAAGCGAGAAATCACCCAAAGGGGGATGGTCACGCCGCAATCCCTTCTCCTCTATCCTCCTCTCAGGATCTTAGGCACGCACGCACACGCGCCCGGCGTGAGTTTTAAGCCACTGGGATCCAGGACGCGAACCGCCGTCTACTACGTGGGAATCCAGCGACATAGCCATTACACTAACTGCTGGTCCCGCCAGTCTATTTTGGTTTTGAACATTGTTGCCACTACTTAAAAAATATGTGTTCAAAATTATAAGTATGTTTGAATTAGGATTTTGCACTTTCTTTTCTTTTTTTTTAGAATGATTTTATTTAACTTTTTTTTTTTTTAAATTTGATCAGAGAGAGACAGAGTGAGAGAGAGAGAAAGTGAGAAAGTGAGAAAGCAAGCTGCCGGGTCCAGGACTCAAACCGCAGTTGGCCATGTGAGAGTCCAGCATCCTCAACCACCACACCACCTGCTGGCCCGGACTTTCCACTTTCTATCAGAAGCCTATTCTTTCTCAGTATCTTCGCCATAAAACAGTTATCATCATTTAGCTTTACTAAGCTTACGAAATGTTTTCAATAACACGAGGATAAAATACAGTCATGATAAAAGCCTTGCAGGGCCAACAAGTGGTGGGATGGTTAAGGTGCTGGATTCCTACATGACCAACCACAGTTTGAGTCCCAGACCTGGTTGCTTGAAAATCGTAATAAGTAGATAGATAAATAAATGAATATTTTTTATTTTTTTTTTTATTTTATTTTTTTTTTTGAGAGAGATTTTCGCTATAGGGCGCGTGCGCTCGCCAGACAGACAGAGAGAGACATAGAGACAGAAAGCGAGAAATCACCCCCCAGGGGGGATGGTCACGCCGCAATCCCTTCTCCTCCATTCTCCTCTCGGGATCATGGGCACGCACGCACACGCGCCCGGCGTGAGTTTTAAGCCACCGGGTCCGGGACGCGAACCGCGGTCGACTACGTGGGAGTCCAGCGACATAGCCATTACGCTAACTGCTGGTTCCCAATGAATATTTTTTAAAAGAAATAATAGACTTGTAAATAATTTTTCTTATATTTAAACATTTAACCTAAAGTTAGGCCTTAACCAAAATATGTAGCTATTTTCCTGACCCAGCACACATCAAATGAAGCAACTTGGACACACATTCCAAATGTTTGTTAATAATGTTAAGTGGCTGACATCATGATTAGTAACACGGCAAAGTAAAGAGGACTTGTACATTTTTTTTTTTTGAGAGATTTTTGCTATAGGGCACGTGCGCTCGCCAGAAAGACAGAGAGAGACAAAGAGATAAAAATAGGAAATCACCCCCTGGGCGGATGGCCACGCTGCAATCCCTTCTCCTCCATTCTCCTCTTGGGATCTTGGACACGCACACACATGTGCCCAGCATGAGTTTAAGCCACCGGGTCCGGGACTCAAACCACGGTCAACTACATGGGAGTCCAGCGACATAGCCATTACGCTAACTGCTGGTCCAAGGACTTGTACATTTTTAAAACACATTAACATATTACTGGAAGTAACATAGACTTTATTTGCATGTATTATATTTATATGTATTATATTTATATTATATTATTTTATATTACATTATATTTGTATGTATGTGTAAGTCTTTAAATATAAAAAAGTTTTTAACATTTTTAACTTTTTTCTTTGCTTCTTGATGTCTCTTTCCAGACTACTAATAAAATTGCCAGAACTAAATTACCAGGTAAAGGTTAAAGCATCAATTGACAAGTAAGTTTTCTAATTTCATCTTGAAATGTGAAAATTTAAGAATCCTTTAATGAATTGCTCTGATTTTATAGAATGATTTCAAAATTCTCAATATACTTCTTCTATACACATCGTTATACTTCACATATTTGACTTAGAGTTCAAACATTTAACAGAACCCAAGGAAATGTTAATTTTGAAAATTTTACTATGAAGTGAAATTTTATATATTATCCTTTAAAGTATTATAGAAAATTTTTACTAAAGCTATTACAAATCTCATTTTAAAGACTCTTCTTGGTTTTACAGGAATGTTTCAACTCTAAGGTAAGGAATTTATTTCGCAGAATTTATTTTTTGGGGTTGTTTTTATAAATATTTTTTTACCTGAGGTCACGTAAATAGCTAAGATTCCCTCTCTAGCAATCGAAGATTTGTCCTTTGTGGAACTCATGTCAAAGCCATGTCCATTGAAGAAACTTCCAATGGGAATCTCTCAGTAGAATTTCGACACTTGGTAAGTTTGGCAGGAGAATTATCCAGGTTTTATTTTTTCTCCCAAGTCAGACACTTCTTTATAGGCCTTATAACTTGATGTATTTTGTTCTTAAGTATTTCTTATGTAATATAAAGCTCCATATTGAGAACCAGAACATGTTATCATTAAAGAGTTGAAATGGTTGAAAGAACACTGAGCCTTAGCTCAGAAGGTCTAAGTTCTTGACAATGACCACATAGTATCTAAGCAGACATTGGTCAATATATCTGAATGATAATGACAGAGATAATTCATCTTATAATAGACAGGCATTCTTTGTCTTGTTTTTACAATTTCTGTAAGGAGCGATATCCAATATCAACATGTCTATTCAAAAGCAATTCATTTTAGGAGTATGGTTTGGGCACTTAGGATGTTCCCAAGGATGGGAGTTGATTGCAGTGTACCTTAGATGTCTAGAAAGCTCTGACCCAAGCTCATCCTGTTGCTTCTTGTTTTTACCACTTCCTCTTGACCTAGAGTTCTCTTCCTGCCTTCTTTCTAATTCTTTGCATGGTTCTTAGATTCTCAAAACTCTACTTCTATTCTTGTCAGAAGCATGCTGTTCCTCTAGTTTATTAACATTTAGCAAATGCCTCACCTGAAAGTTGAGAACTCCTGAATCATCTTCAAAGACTCTACTTTCTAAAATATGAAAATTAGGTAATAGAAAGATATCTGCATACATAAATATATACTGGGTTTTGGTTTTTGTCTGGTGTTCAATATTGAATAGTACATCTATAATTGAATTCTTCTCGTGTGAGACTGCTAAATAAATAAAATATAATGAAGAGTTGTATATTATAGACATGCTTATAACTAGCACTCATTTTGGTCATGCTCAATTCCTATCCTCAAGAAACTTTCAATAATGAGCAGCACTTGGTAATAAATAAAGCAGAAATATCTGTCTCCCAAGAAAGTCATATGTTAAAGGAGGGACAAAGATAAAATGGCTAGGCCTTTATTTCAGCAAGTACAATACACAAAATAATGAAGCTTTATTTTTTGTAATGTTTCGCTAGTTTCAAAATATTTTCACATAAATTATCTTATGTATAGTAGCTTAGATTCTTTTTAACACAAAAATAAATATAGAAAATAAGAAAAGCAAAATTTGAAAAATTAAAAATCACCTAAAATCTTGCCACCTTGACATAATGCTATTAACATCCTTATTTTTGCTTTCATTCTTTTTTTCTAAAATATGTATATATGTACTTTTTTTAAAAATGTGTTCAAATAGTGCACACTACATGACTTGCTTTCTACCCTTTCTTTCCATTTGGTAACCTCTATCATGAACATTTTTTTTTATATCAGTAATTCTTAATAGTTGATCATACCATGTGGCACGCTGCCCTGTAGGTTATTTCTCCATTCTTCTGTGTTACATTAGACTTCGTTTCACGGGGACTGGAAACTGTAGTCGTCAGCTTGTCTAAAAATGATGCTTCCCAGCCCAGAGGTGTGCTGAAGAGATTTTAAAAGGTCTCAACATGACTTCCCTTTTCCAAAATGTTGACTTGAAAATAGTCTATTGACACATCCATTTAGTTATTTCAATGAAAGGCCCTAAAGTGATGTCCCAGGAAGTAAAACAGGAAGGTTCTTTCTATTGAATCCAGGCAGTCATATTAGGTTTCAGTGAGCTAAAAGACACCTGGATTAGTGTTTTAGAAGTCAAAACTGTGGCCTAGAAAATAACAAGAGGTACAACCAACTTGATACATCGCTGATAATACTTCTCTATCTAAACACTGTTTTTCTCTTTTCAAAGCAACCAAAAGAAATGAAGTCCAGTGCTGGAAGTAAAGGAAATGAGGTAGGAAATATTTTCTCCCAGAGAATTTTTCTAGAAAATAATCCTATAATATATTATTTTTACAAAGCCTTTAAGTGGTTTGATTTTACATAAAATCAAGCCCATGTTTCTTCTATTATAAATCAAGTCTGATAATCACCTACAATATGAGAAACTTTCTTCAGAAAGGAGACTATAAAAATAGTGTATAACACCCATCAAGAAAACAACTATTAACATTTTTGTACAAATCACTTTAATCTTTTATCTATGTGCATGTGGCTTTTTAATTCTGTAAGCTGACATATTATGGTTGTACATATTCATGAGGTGCCGTGGTTTTTTTTTTAATTCTTGAATACAATATGTAATGATCTAGCACATCCATTTATTTCCTATCACTCTATGCTAGGAACACTCTAAATCCTTTGTTCTAGCTAATCAACTTTTGTTAACTATAGTCACCCTACTGTGCTGTAGAACATTGACCTTTATTCCTTTTCTCTTAATATAATTTTGGATTCACTAACCAATATCTCCCTATCTTCCTCTACCCTCTCCTTCTCTCATTCTCTAGTAACCATTGTTTTACTCTCTACTTCAATGAGCTCATCTGTATGGATTACTTTAAAATTATTATGCATTGTTTTATACCTGCTTTTCTTTCACATAGTAATATATGGTGAGCAGCTTTCTGTAGCTTCAAATACTCCTAAAGAACATGATTTAAATTGGTTGCATTCGATTGCATTTTGTAGGTGTGCTATGGTTGCTTTTATCAGTTCTACATTGTTATAAAATATCTTTTTTTTGGAAAGGTTTTTTTTCACTATAGGGCACGTGCGCTCACCAGACAGAGAGAAACATAGAGACAGAAAGCAAGAAATCAAAATCACCCCCCAGGGGGGATGGTCACACCGCAATCCCTTCTCCTCTATTCTCCTCTCGGGATCTTGGGTACGCACGCACACGCGCCCGGCGTGAGTTTTAAGCCACCAGGTCCGGGACGTGAACCCCGGTTGACTTCGTGGAAGTCCAACGACATAGCCATTATGCTAACTGCTGGTTCCCATTGTTATAAAATGTCTTAAAATCACTTTTTCTCATAGACATGAAGTAAGGCTAAAAAAAAATCATGAGACATTATATAAAAATCCGAAATGATAACCAATTTTATTACTTTGTGATATCATTACCTAGTTCTCTAAGGTTTGTATTTCACCAAATGAATTGAATAACGGAAGACTTCAGTGCTGTCCAAGTACTCATATGTGCGACAGTAGATTATGATGAGAGTGGTCAAATCTTGGATTGGAAGTGACCTCGGAGACCATCCAATGAGTAGAAACCAGGACATATGTCTATGACCTATATATTTGGAATTAAAAAGGCTAGGTTTGAGTCCACACTCTGACAGTGACTGAAAAATGTGATTGTTGGTAAGCGGTCTGATAGAGAAATAGTACATTTTTGCCTCTAAGAGATCAGGATCGTAATGCCCAGCATTTCCTGCTTAGAGATGCTGTATAGGTGAAAATGTGGACATGGTACAATTATAAAGCAGTCAGGCCTATTTCTGGTACCGTTTGTTTAAATCTTACTCCTAGCACTATAGTTACAGCTCCTATGAGAAAGATCTTTGAATTATTTGAGGGAAAAAAAAGCACTTTATAAATTCAGCATCCAGTGACATCCAATCTGTCACACTCCACAAAACCACAAAGATCCATCACAAAGGTTTAATGCTCTTCCATTTTCCTCTCCAAGAATTCTTCGTTCCCTTCATTGTGTCTTAAAGATCATTTGACAAATACCTCAGCCACACAAAAATGAACTAAGTCTTCTTCCCAGGGTAGAATCACTACTTAGAGCGCACTCAGAGCAGGTATTTACAGCTGAAGATAGCACATGGGCAGAGAACTTCCGAGTTTAAAGGTACTCTCGTGAAACAAATACATAAATGGGAAATATTCTTTCTACCTTAGCAACCCATAAAGTTTTCGTAAATTTCCTAGTTAAACATTAGCGCATCATAAACCAAAGATATATGAATGGCCAAAAAGTATATGAAAAAAGATACATTATCTCTTTTTTTTTTGAGTTTTTTTTTTTTTCCATAGGGTGCGTGCACTCGCCAGACAGACAGACAGAGACACAGAGAGACAGAAAGCAAGAAATCACCCCCCAGGGGGGATGACCACGCCGCAATCCCTTCTCCTCCAGTCTCCTCTCAGGATCTTGGGCACGCACGCACACACGCCCGGCGTGAGTTTTAAGCCACCGGGTCCAGAACACGAACCGCGGTCGACTATGTGGGAGTCCAGCGACATAGCCATTACGCTAACTGCTGCTCCTGATACATTATCTCTTATCATAAGGGAAATGTAAATCAGAATAACAGTGAGATATCACCTAACTGCAGGGAGAATGGCATAGTCAAACAAGTAAGAATGACAAGTGCTGGCAAGGCTGTGGGGAAAGGGAACTAACTCTCCTGCACCCTGGTGGGAATGTACAGTAGTACAGCCACTGTGGCAAACAATATGGAAGTCCCTCAGAAATTTAAAAATAGAATGTATTTACACATTTACATGTATGACTAAGTAATCCCACTCCTTGGAATTTACCCAAAGAATGGGAAAATGCCAGGTTGGAAAGACACTTGCACATCCATGTTTACTGCAGCATTATTCACAATTGCTAAGACATGGAATGAAACAAAATACCTAACAACTGATAACTAAATGTTAAAAATGTGGCACACGTACACTGCAGAATACTACTCAGTCATAAAGAACAACAAGACCGAAAAACTAGAGGATACAGAAATATAGAAAATGGTTATAGACACTGGAAACAGTGTCGGAAGAGGGTGGGAGAAGGAGGAAAGCCTGAGGAAAGACATTAAAGAGAAAAATAGAGAGGCAAGACATTTATGGGACACCGAAATGGGCTATTATCTGTTGATGATAATGTGTGTAGTACCTCCAACTTGACTGGTGAGAAATGTATTCATATTGGGATATTCACTTTATAAGCTAAGTGATATATGTGACTGAAGGTATAAAATAAATTAAAATAAAATAAAAAATATATAAAAATCAATAAGACTGTGTCATTCAATACACAGTGGATGGATCTAGATTTAATGCTAAGTGTAATAAGCCAGATTGTGAAAGATGAACACTGTATATCCCTGCTCAGTATAAACCAAATCTCTGCACTCTATGGCAGAAATTGAAAGAGTTAAAGATAGAACAGTATGGAGGAAAAGTGTAAATGCCAGAGATTGTATGCGAGGCAAGTGGATAGTGGAAGATAAGAAGGAGGGAATCAGGGAAGAAACACTTAACAGACACAGAATGTAAAGCTTTGTGGAAAATAAAGTATATAATAATATCCTTGTATTGATTATCACACACTGCATGCATGCTTTGAAAGACTATATAATATGCCATTGTGATGTAAAGACTATATCATATGCCAATTAAATGTAGATAAGAAAATGAAAAAAAATAAAACTACCAAACAATAAATGTATCTAAAAACATTTTTTTTAGACATCACTCTAGCATTTTGGCAAAGGTTGCAAAACATATCCTTTAGCTTGGCAGTCCTGAATATTATTTATGAGTCAGAACATATTAAGCACAATTATTCTGAACTTCTTTTAAGTAAAACAAATCCAGTGGGGATAAATCTAAACAGTTCAATTTTTACAGATGACTCTTGTCATCGCCATGAATGTAAAGTCAACATTTTTATTTGGATTTCTCTAGAGAGAGAAATCTAAGTAGATCATTTTCTACTATAAAAAAACCAACCACTGTCTTATTAATGCTGTCTACTTATATTCCTTAGAGTTTATGTCTTCTTATTTTCCTATTAATAACAAAACCAGAGTCATATTAAAATGATTTTATTTCTTCCTTTTTCTTTTTTCCCCAGGTTTGCTAAATGAGTTCGTTTTATTTTAGGCTATTCTTTGAGCTCCCCCTGTTGACAGTAGTTAAGTATGACTCCTAGGTACATCTAAACAAGCCACGGCTGGAGCATTGCTGTTTTATGTGCTTCAAGACTGTTACTAGTCATGAAATAGGTGAAGGAGGAGGAGCTGGCCAAAGTCAAGAAAGACTAAGGGAAGAGGTAGCATTGAAGTGACATTTATAAAGTCATGGGGCCAGGGACTGTGGTAACAAATTTCAGGAAATCAAAAACGTAGGTTATAAGAACCTTGTGGTCAAGCTCCAAAAGTTGCTGTTGCTGGGAACCAGCAGTTAGCATAATGGCTATGTCGCTGGACTCCCACGTAGTCGACCGCGGTTCGCGTCCCGGACCCGGTGGCTTAAAACTCACGCCAGGCGCATGTGCAGACGTGCCCAAGATCCTGAGAGAAGAATGGAGGAGAAGGGATTGCGGCGTGACCATCCCCCCTGGGGGGTGATTTCTCGCTTTCTGTTTCTATGTCTCTGTCTGTCTGTCTGGCGAGCGCACACACTCTATAGCAAAAAAATAAATAAATAAAACTTCTCGCCCGCCCCCCCCCCTTTGAGAAAAACCCCTCAGGGAAAAAAAAAAAAAAAAAAAAAAACTTGCTGTTGCTTACCTGTGAGCATCTGTGGCCAGAGTTCACAACCTGCTGAGAATTTACTTAACAAATCCTCATGTGGCATTAACTAGATATCAGGCACAGCCTACTAATACTGCCTCACGTAACTCTTGTGTCTGTGCTATGAAGTAGTGCTATTGGTCATACTTATTTCAGTTAGAAACACTGAGGCACACAGCAGTCACACAGCTCCTTCAAGATTCCATGGGGAGTGAGCAGCAGAGCCAGTTCAACCATGGCAGTCCGGATCCCATGAACCTGTTCCTGGTCACTGTTAAGCTCCCCCTGGAATCACAAAACCTCCTCTGGAAGAGGCTGAGCTGTTTCTGTTCGTCTCTGACTCACCCAACAACCATTTCTCTTATTCCATGTATTTCATAAAGTGCCTGACTTTGCCCACCTTCTCAAAACTCATAGGCTTTTTCACATCCGAATCTTTATAAAGTTTAGAAGGAATTTCAAATAATTTCCTCAGAAAATGTTGTTGAACTCTTCCCGATCTACTGCATCTCCTTTTGGATTTCTGCTATGCCGCAATGAGTAGTGGAAAGAGCTCCATATTGGTTCTGCCTCCTGTACATACTCTGACCTGGCCCAAGCCACTTAACTTCTCTGTCAATTGCCTCATCTAAAGGGGATCACATTACCCTATACAACCCCCACAGGATCGTTGTGAGGACCACCTGAGATGGGGTGTGTGAGTGCCAATGTTTGTTTGCTGTGACTCTTACTGGTCAGTCCTCCCATTTCCTCTGTAGAGAGCAGGTATTTACACAGATGAGAAAAGGGCCCTAAAAATGGTCCCTGACTCTGATCCTCCTCCTTCTTAGCGCACAGTTGGAGATATGGCCCCTTTCAAGGGATCCTGGGCACATCCCTCTTCTGGCTCCACATCCATAAAACCTCAGACCAATGTTTGCCTGTGCTCCTTTTATGGAATTTCATGTCTGGGACTCCTGCTACTACCTCAGTATTTCCTCCCCACCCCACACTCCACACACAGCTTGGGGTTCCTCAATCTGCTTTTGCGGTGGTAAGAGCTTGGGTTGGATAGATCTCAAGTGACTGAGAACATACCAAGATGTCATGAATGATAGTCCCCATAAGGAATTACAACACCCTGTGACTATTTGACTCCAAAATTGTTCAAGAAGAGGTGATCTGTCAGGATGTTCAGGGGCCCCTGGCTTTAGGGCTGAGTAAAGAAGGAAAGTTTCAGAAGACCATTCTGCTCTCAGGAAACCCAGAGTGACCAAAGAGGTGTCCTAGGAATCACCAATCCAGAGGTGGCTCCTAGGGTACCTCTGGATTGAGGGTAGATGAAACATGGACTTCAAAGTCTCTTGTCCCATCTCTATCAAGAGGGTTTTATTTTATGTATTTTACAGTTGGGAACCTGGGTGGGAAATTAGTTTCAAGAATATATTCCAAGATTAAAAAAATCATTGAGATCCGTTAGACTGGACAATCTCTGAAGCTCCTTAGACTTCTGTCATCTTCAGATGTACAACATAGGGTACGGGTTTAAGGGCTTTGTAAAATAAATTCAATTTTTAAATTTTTCTTTGGCATTTCACAGCACCCATGGAGAAATCTGTAACCACACTGTCACAAAATCAAGGCTATCCATCACTCCCTCTTGCTCCCACCTTTGTTCTTTCCTGGGAAGGGTCACAGTGAAGATATGATCCTGTCCTCTAACAAGTGCCCAGACTGTGAAGCCATCAGACCGTCTCTGTAAAATAAGCATTCCCAGGAAGCAACCTTTCCCTGGAGTTGTTTATCTGACAGAGAACCAGGCAGAGAGTGATTAGTGAAATGTGAAAACTGTTTGAATAGGGAAGCTGGGATTGTAGTCTCTTCAGTTTGCTCTTTGTCCATAAACTTTAACTGATAAATGACAGTTTTACCCACGGACTGAGGTGTTAGGTAATTTTGTTTATGTGGTGGAAAGTCATGAAGCACAAAGAAGCTATTAGCAAAGCCTGGGTGACTTGAATTTCATTTAGCAAAATAGCCAAACAGATGTTCTTTCAAGGTTCAGTGTTTTCAAACACAGTCACGCTACTCACACTCCAACTAGCCCAAGCATTTTCACAGCAAGTTGATTTCCTTCTGAACAAACTGAGGAAGTTGTAACACTTTACAGGAGAAATTGATACAGGAATATCGTGAAAAATATAGACTTTTTAGAATTCAACACCATCCACACAGTATCCTCATTTTTACAGGCTGAGCGTAACTGTCATTTGACATTCCTTTCTTATGATTTTATGATTAAAGACCAGCTCGCATGTGATTGGACCATTTTTTGCTCTCTTCTCATTGTTTCCCAGCAACTAATCCAGTGTCTGGAACATAATTGGTGCTCAGTAAATATTCATTAAACCAATGGATTACCTTAATTTTTTTTCTATACCAAATAGTTTTCTGTGCACAACATTATCATAGATAACAGCTTGTCAAGAGACAACCAAGAAATAGGGATGAAAATGATCCGTATCCTAGTCACATGTTTCTTAACAGAGATTTTATTTCAAGTTAAATGCCATAATAATCATTTGTTAATATAGTCTGAGTTTCGAAAGTGTGCTATTAGGCACTGGGCAGAGGAAACAAAAAAGGATATGATGATATTTAGACCCACATTTTATTAGGATGTGGAGCCTGGCTTAGCCAATTTTGCAGCTTCTCAACAGATTGTCCAACAGGCATTTTTCTTTAGAAGTATAAAGCACTCAGGGCCAGCAAGTGGCGTGGTGGCTAAGGCACTGGACTCCCACATGGCTGACCATGGTTTGAGTCCTGGACCTGTTGGCTTGTTTTCTCACTGTTCCTCTCTCTCTCTCTCTCTCTCTCTCTCTCTCTCTCTCTGTCTCTTTCTCTCTCTCTGTTGCTCTCTGGTCAAATTCAAAAATAAATAAACAAATGGATAAATGGAGTTGGATAAAATAATTCTTTAAAAACAAGTACAATGCAGTCAATCCCATTTGAATATCTACTCCTATATAATATAAATATTATAAATATATATTTAATCTATAATCATCTTAGATGATTAGTATGGCTTTCTTTTTTTTAGAGAGAGAGATTTTGCTTTAAGGCACATGCACTTGCTGGAGAGATAGAGAGAGAGAAAGAGAAAAAATCACTAGCCGAGGGAGAATGGCCATACCACAATCCCTTCTCCATTCTCCTCTCAAGAATTTGGTAACATACACACATGCACCTGGCATGAATTTCAAGCCTCTGGTCCAGGATTTGAACTGTGGTTGAGCATGTGGGAGTCCAGCACCTTAACCACTATGCTACCTGCTGGTCCCATGATGGCTTTCAAAATAGACATTAATGACACATTTTATCTATGATATTTCTCCAATTTGTAAGAAATGAACCCTGAACATGTGAAGCTGCATATTGTCTCTGACTTGAACTGCATTGATAAAATAATGAAGACCATGATGGCAGGCTTTAGAAAATGAATGATGCTGGGACCCGTCCATGGCATAATGGTTATGTCACTGGACTCCCACATGGCTGACCATGGTTCGAATCTCGGTCTCAGATGTATGAAACTCATGCAGGGCACATGTGTATGAGTGCCCAAAATTCAGAGAGGAGAATGGAGGAGAAGGGATTGTGGCATGGCCATCTCCTCTGGGGGGGGGGGTCCTCGCTTTTGGCTTCTTCTGTCTCTCTCTGTCTTTCTGGCAAGCACACGCTCTCTGTTTCTCTGAAGACTGCATGTGCCCTATAGCAAAAATCTCTCTTGGAAAAAAAAAAATGAATGACAGGTCCATTTGCCATAGCTCCTTTTCTCCAGCCATGTGTATAGTATGAAACTTCCTTGCTGGATTTTGTTCTAAATGTGCCTCACGACTCTGTCAGGGTTTTCAGTAAATATTAGAAATTAGTCTGAATCACAGAAAACTTACCATCCACATTCCAGTTCAGTACAGTAATATGTAAAGCAAGAAGGTATTTTCTAAAGTTAAAGGATGGCTCTGGGTGTCATTGCTCTGTCTGTAGATTCCTGGTTTCTCTCACTTTTCAGGATACTGTCGTTTAGCTGGTGAACACAGAGGTGCCATAAATTTAAAAGCTGAGGGAATTACCCATAACAAATGCTCAGAGGTATATTTAATCATAGAAACTGAACGATAGCAGTCGGAATGGAGAGGAAGGGGCCCTGTAAGAGACAAGAAAAGGCAAAGTAGTATTTCCTACTCTCATTCTCAGCATGGGATGCCTCACTGTTGGTCACCAAAATGTGTATGGCAATTTCTCCCCATAAACAACTTTCTCCAGTAACACTGTCAGGGTGTCCTGTAACTTAACTCAAATCTAACTCTTTTTTTTTTTTTTTTTCAACAGAGGATTTTGCTATAGGGTGTGTGTGTTTGCCAGGGAGACAGACAGAGGCAGAGAGACATAAAGTGAGAAGACACCCCCAAGGAGGATGACCACGCCACAATCTCTTCTCCTCCACTCTCCTCTCAGGATTTCGAGCATGCATGCACATGTGCCTGGCATGAGTTCAAGCCTCTGGGTCTGGATTGAACCATAGTCAACTACATCAGAGTCCGGAAACGTAATGATTTCACCATCTGCTGGTCCCTCAAGTCTGACACTTTGTACCTGGAGATAGGGCCAGATCCCACAGGCTAAGGGCTAGGTCCCACAAGACCTCCCCTCCACACACATACACACACACCACCACCACCACCACAACCACCACCACTTCAGAGCCAGCTGCAAGTCCCAGGTTGAGACTTATATTTCTGACCAATTGACAATACATCAAGGGTTCCCACAAGCCCTTTCTTGGGTTTGATTAATTTGCTAGAGTGCATGGAAACACATTTTCTGGTTTATTATAAAGGATATTACAAAGGATACAGGTGAAGCACTAGATAGAAGAGATGTACAGGACTAGATATAGGAGAAGGAGTACAGAGCTTCCACACCCTCTCCAGATATGCCACCCTCCAGGTGTCACTGTGTGTTCAACAACCTAGAAGCTCCCCAAACTCTATCCTTTTTGGCACATATGGAGGCTTCACTGCATAGGCATGATTGGTTGTGACTTTGCCGTTGATGATCAACTGAACTTTCAACTCCCTTTTCTTCCCCAGAGGTCAAGGGTCAGGGAGTGGGATGGAGTTGATATTTCCAAGGCCTAATCACATACTTGCTTCCCCTGGCAACCAGCCTCTATCCTGAAGTTATACAAAACCCCACAAAGAGTCAACTCACTAGAACTAAAGATGCTTTATCAACCAGGAAATCTCAAGGGATTTAGGAGCTCTGTGTCACACCTTCCATCATTCAAGAAATTATAAAGATCTTAGGAGCTTCGTGTCAGGAACTAGGGTCAAAGACCAAATATTAAAACAAAAGATTCTCTAGTGTCCATATCGACAAAGATCTTAAGAGCTCTTCTTAGGAAATATGGGCATAGACCAAGTAAATATTTCTTATTATATCACAATATCACAGGTCCTCATACTCAAAAGGCTTCCTTTGACCATCTTTCAGCTGTGGGCCTCCCCGTCCCCCACCCCCATCTGTGGGGTCAAGTGTCTGTGTGGTCAAGATCATGTGCTCACTCAGAGTACAGAACTCCAGAATCCTGGCGCAAAAAAATTCAAGCACACCCCCAGGCCTGTGTGGGCCTCTTTCCCAAGTCTACTCTCCCAAGCACAGATAGCACCATCAATACAAATATTTCTCTGGGCCCAAGAGGAGAGACATAGGAGCCGTAGTCATGCAAGTCCCTTCATAGAAGTGGAAGAGAAGAGAATAGGCAATAGTCCAGGGTGTCCATGCCACGCTCTACTCATGCCACCATGTTCCTGCAGAACTTGGAGGAGTTAAAATCTGGCTGATTAGCTTATATATGAAGGCTATGTGTTAGGGCAGGAGGCTAGACCATATTTTACAGTTTGTTAACTTGATTTATAATGGTTAAATATTTAGCCATATGGTATTGGGTCTCCATCTGTGCACTCATCTGAGGCCTCTCAAATGTTCTGCATAGGCTTGTATCATCCTGCCCACTGTTGAGCTGAGTGGGAATGCAAAAGGCACCTGCTTTCTCCCTCTTTCATTAGTGAAAATTAAATGAAAGTTGCAGATTCATCAGTTGTTTCAGTGATTTGCATAGTACAATCATCCCAACCCATAAAATATTGAGATCTTCTGACATTTAAAAACATGGTTTTGGGGAGCCAGCAGATGATGTAGTGATTACATCATTGGCCTCCCACATGACCAACCACAGTTCAAGTCCCAATCCTGGTCGCTTGAAAATCACTCTGGGTACAAGTGCAAGCGTGCCTAAGATTCTGGGAGGAAATTGGAGGAGAAAAGATTGTGGTGTGGCCAATCCCTAGGGGGTGATTTCTCACTTTCTCTCTCACTGTTTCTGTCTCTCTCTCTCACTGGTAAGCACACGTACCCTAAGGCAAAAATCTTCTAAAAGAAAGTATGGTTTTTGTTCAGCTTGATGACTAAATATAAACTAACTAATTCATGTCATGCTCAACCAAAGAAATAGCAATTTATTTTATAACCGGGGATTAAAGTAAGGAAATTGGCTGGTAGTTGATATAATATGACTGCTTTTAGTGGCGGTCTATAGGATGTTTAATCAAACATTTAACCATGCATACCTTTCTATAAACCCAATAAAGAAGTGATTCTGCCCTAGTTGATCTAGATACCTGCAGGTAGCATAAAATTGCACAATGATACCTTTCAAGGGAAAATTTTTCATTCTCTACTTCCTTATTAGTAACAAATACTAAATCTTACATCTGCATTATCAGTAATCTCTTATAATTTTAGTCATAGCATATTGGACTGATTTTTATTATTTTCAATTTAATAAAATGATGTCTGACTGATTATTAATGCATATTCTATATTATATTTCTGTTTTCCCCCAAAGTGACTCCATTCTATTTCTGTTCACATATTCTCGAGGCTTATTTTTTATATTGTTGAAGCTTTCCACCTCCAAATTTTCCATGTCCCTTTTGAGATAAATGCAATATGGATGCACCACATTGAGAATAATTACCTTCTAAATGCCACCAGAGGTTCTAGTTAAAATGCAGAATCTGATTCAGTAAGCCAGAGATAAGGCCAGAAATTCTGTTTTCTAATAAACCTTCCTACAATAACTATCCAGGAGGACCTGGGCACATAGCAAAATTCCGTCAGGGAAAAACTGCAGTTTCTTTCCTACTCCTGCCAACCCAAACCCCTCCCTAGTGGTGGTGATTATTTGAGCTGTAAATATGCTACTATTGCCATTTCCTCCTTTAAAATTCTTATATACTTAACTCCTGAATTCTTTCTATAAATGATTATCTAAGACTTTCTTATAGCAGCTCTAGATACATATAAATTTCTCCCCATTTTAATGACATCATTATATAACATTTTGGTTTCATCAGTATGTGCAATGTTTATGATACTATGATTATAAAGAAATTGCTAACAGCTCTGCCATATCTAGATACAGCATAGCAGATACAGCTAATCATCTCCTATGATTATATTTCCATTTTTATAGTACTCTTTTTCCCTTTGAATTAATAGTTGTCTTGAATTTGTTGATTGATTCATTTTCTTTATGTACCTGTCACTAATGTAACCCCAAACTTTCCATCGGCACTAGAAAACTCCTCACAGTGTATTGCCTTGTCTATTTATCTTACTGTATTTTCAACTGCTTACTTTAAAAAATCCTTTTAATACCATCCTACTTTTGTTTCACTGATGTTTGCTTTATATAGTTTTTAAAGATAAATTTAAAGAATTTCTAGTGGATATTTAAAAATATATACAAAAGTAGAGAAAATACAATGAGCCCCTATAAAGGTACCACCTAACTTCAACAATGAGGAACATTTTGCCTATCTATTTCAGCTATTTTTCTTCTACACTCATTTTTTTTCCCCTGAGGGCCTTAAATTCTAGGTAGTATAGCTTCTTATTCATTAATACTTCAGCAGGTGTGTCTAGAATATAAGACTTTTCTAAACCCAGCCACAATATCCTTATCGCAATAATAATAATAATAATTTCTTAAAATCCTTCTTTAAGAAAAGCTTATTTCTTTTTAGTTCTTTATTGCCAGAGAGAAGACATGCTTGTGCAGCAGAAGGGGAAGAAGGAGAAAGAAAGTTCCCTCCTTCCCTTGTGGGGCATGGTCATACCACAATCCTTTTTCCTCTCTTGCTCTATCCTGTTAGGATTTGGGACACACATGCACACGCACTTCATGTGTTTTTTAAGCTACTGAATCAATATTCAAACTATGGTCAGCCATGTGGTATCTGGCTTCCTTAACCTTTTTTTTCTTGTTCAGATTTCTCCACTGCCTCAAAGAGACGTTTTTATGGTTGGTTTCTGCAAGTCAGTCTCCAAGCATTGCCATTAAATACAGTTTGTGATAGGTCTCTTTCATGTACCATTTACATGCTGAAAAAAACTGAACACAATGTTTACTATAGTTTTTTAAATTCTTCTTTTGCTTTTTTGCATTATCTTTTCTTCTGAGTTCTGTATTTCATGTGGGAATCTTTGTCAAATGTCTGAAGATCATTAGCTTGCTGTCTATAATGAAGAAAAGGTTGCTAAAAAAAGTGCTTGTAAGGAGGCTGGCAGGTGGCAGGTGGTTAAGGTTGCTGGACTCCCACATGGCCAACCATGGTTTGAGTCCCAAACCTGAAGGCTTGCTTTCTCACTTTCTCTCTGTCTCTCTTGCTTGCTCTGTCCCTTTCTGGTTAAATTTAAATAAATAAATAAATAAAATAAACAAAGTTAAATAAAATAAGTCCTAAAAAAATTGCTTGGAAGTTCTATGTGCATGGTAGGGATTAAAGATTTAAGGGTAATTGTTAGGGTCTGGCTGTTTCTTGGGAGGAATGAGGGAGCAAAGACAGTATCTGTAAGTTGTCTTGATCCGGCTGGTCTACTTCCCAGATATCCTTCTGGGAGATTATAAACCTGTCTGTGAGCATTCTAGATGTCACATAAGAAAGGGAACATGGGTTTCACCATAGACTTTTACAAGATTTTCCTCTTTACCTTGGCAACCCAGCCTCTGCCTACAGGTTGACCTTGTACCTAGAATGCGGTGAGCCTCTCTATTTCTCTGGTCATCTGCTCCAGAAAGAAAATTTGCATCCCTAACCTGGGCAGAATGAGTGGAGACCTCATCGCAGGGGCTGGACCTCTTAACCAAGCCTCTCCTACTCTCCAACCTCAGAGTGACCCAGTTATACCAACCCTGAATTCTTGTTTCTCGTTCCACACTTCCCTACCTCTTCTAGGATCTAAATTGCATTTGTTTCATTGGACAGTGAATAAAACTTTAACTGATACTTTATTTGGGTTTCTTGAATAAGCAGGGAGAAAATGTATGCATTCTATCTACCATGTTTAGCCAGAGAGAATCTTGCTTTCTTTTTAAACAGATTCACTAAGATACTAAGACTTGCTTCTTACATACATATACATATACATGTACATATACACATACGTATACGTATACATATACATGGCTTTGTCTTAATTAATACTTGCTAAATCCAAAGTACTCATTTTGGGGGGCACACCTCATGACCTAGTGGTCACAGAGCTGAATCTCATATGACCTACCAAACAGTTCAAATCCCGGCTCCAGCGGCATGAAAACCACTCTGGGAGCTTGTGCAAGTGTGCCTGTCCAAAATCCCAATAGGATGGAGAAATGGAGGAGACGATCACACCTCATTGAGGGGTGCCTTCACCCCCTCCCTCTTCCTCTCGCCCTGGAAAGCACATGTGACCCCTGGCAAAATTTTTAAAAATGAAGTAAAGTAGAAGGAGAAAGAAAGTTCCCTCCTTCCCTTGTGGGGCATGGTCATACCACAATCCTTTTTCCTCTCTTGCTCTATCCTGTTAGGATTTGGGACACACATGCACACGCACTTCATGTGTTTTTTAAGCTACTGAATCAATATTCAAACTATGGTCAGCCATGTGGTATCTGGCTTCCTTAACCTTTTTTTTCTTGTTCAGATTTCTCCACTGCCTCAAAGAGACGTTTTTATGGTTGGTTTCTGCAAGTCAGTCTCCAAGCATTGCCATTAAATACAGTTTGTGATAGGTCTCTTTCATGTACCATTTACATGCTGAAAAAAACTGAACACAATGTTTACTATAGTTTTTTAAATTCTTCTTTTGCTTTTTTGCATTATCTTTTCTTCTGAGTTCTGTATTTCATGTGGGAATCTTTGTCAAATGTCTGAAGATCATTAGCTTGCTGTCTATAATGAAGAAAAGGTTGCTAAAAAAAGTGCTTGTAAGGAGGCTGGCAGGTGGCAGGTGGTTAAGGTTGCTGGACTCCCACATGGCCAACCATGGTTTGAGTCCCAAACCTGAAGGCTTGCTTTCTCACTTTCTCTCTGTCTCTCTTGCTTGCTCTGTCCCTTTCTGGTTAAATTTAAATAAATAAATAAATAAAATAAACAAAGTTAAATAAAATAAGTCCTAAAAAAATTGCTTGGAAGTTCTATGTGCATGGTAGGGATTAAAGATTTAAGGGTAATTGTTAGGGTCTGGCTGTTTCTTGGGAGGAATGAGGGAGCAAAGACAGTATCTGTAAGTTGTCTTGATCCGGCTGGTCTACTTCCCAGATATCCTTCTGGGAGATTATAAACCTGTCTGTGAGCATTCTAGATGTCACATAAGAAAGGGAACATGGGTTTCACCATAGACTTTTACAAGATTTTCCTCTTTACCTTGGCAACCCAGCCTCTGCCTACAGGTTGACCTTGTACCTAGAATGCGGTGAGCCTCTCTATTTCTCTGGTCATCTGCTCCAGAAAGAAAATTTGCATCCCTAACCTGGGCAGAATGAGTGGAGACCTCATCGCAGGGGCTGGACCTCTTAACCAAGCCTCTCCTACTCTCCAACCTCAGAGTGACCCAGTTATACCAACCCTGAATTCTTGTTTCTCGTTCCACACTTCCCTACCTCTTCTAGGATCTAAATTGCATTTGTTTCATTGGACAGTGAATAAAACTTTAACTGATACTTTATTTGGGTTTCTTGAATAAGCAGGGAGAAAATGTATGCATTCTATCTACCATGTTTAGCCAGAGAGAATCTTGCTTTCTTTTTAAACAGATTCACTAAGATACTAAGACTTGCTTCTTACATACATATACATATACATGTATATATACACATACGTATACGTATACATATACATGGCTTTGTCTTAATTAATACTTGCTAAATCCAAAGTACTCATTTTGGGGGGCACACCTCATGACCTAGTGGTCACAGAGCTGAATCTCATATGACCTACCAAACAGTTCAAATCCCGGCTCCAGCGGCATGAAAACCACTCTGGGAGCTTGTGCAAGTGTGCCTGTCCAAAATCCCAATAGGATGGAGAAATGGAGGAGACGATCACACCTCATTGAGGGGTGCCTTCACCCCCTCCCTCTTCCTCTCGCCCTGGAAAGCACATGTGACCCCTGGCAAAATTTTTAAAAATGAAGTAAAGTAAATGAAAAGTATTCATTTTTAAAAACTAGAGAATGATTTGTCTGAATTTCACTGGTGAAAAAAATATGCTTGCTTTTCTCTCTCTGGTATGTGCACATACCGCAGAGAGAAGGGGAGAGAGGGAGTGGGAGGCAGAGAAAGCACTCCCAATGAAGCCTGATCACACTGCAATCCCTTTTCCTCCATTCCTTCATCTTGATAGGATGAGGCTTGGCACAATGGCCCAGCATGTTGCTGCAAGGGTCAGGAGTCAAACTGGCTGGCCATGTGTGATCCAACTCTTTCTAAATAGCACTTAACTGCTGCACTTAGGTTTAGCCCAATATGCTGGAATTTAAAGTAAAAAATTACCTTGTTTTTAGACATTTAAAATAATTTTGTTTGTGGAAATGGAAATTTCTCAAACTGTAGATAGCTTTTCAAAAAGAGGGAATGTTCAGTAATAGAAGATATTTAAGGGTTTATCAATTTTTATAGAAATAGTCTGATCATTGGATAGCATTTGTAAGATAATTTTTCTCCCTCCCTCAGGGCTGTCACATGGTAACTGAAGAGCTTCATTCCATAACCTTTGAAACGCAGATCTGTCTTTATGGCTTGACCATAGATTTGGAGGTAGGTATCTCAAAGAACATCCACTGCTTGTTAATAACGTTGGAGGTAGTTATTTCAAGGAACATCCACTATTTACTAGTAGCATCTACTGTTTACTAATAACATTATTGGTTGGCATTTGTAGATAAACTCAGTCTTTTCTAGGTTTTAGTACATTAAATTTCTTTTTAATATAGAAAAGCATTATATTAAATAATCACTAAATAACACACTATTCTAGTTAAAAATAATTATAAAAGCTCATGGGTCTTATGAATTCAACAGACATGGAATAGTTTGTCATCCAGGTACATTTTTGTTTGAGTTTTCCTTTGTCATGAATATGCAGTGGAAAGCCTACAGAGAAAAAAGTTCCTTAAACCATGTCATGTAGTGATATACTTTCTTTCTTCCTTCTTTCCTTGCTCTTTTTCTTCCTACCTTCCTTCCTTTCCTCTTTTTTTCTTTGTTCTTTTCACATAGTGTTGTATTGGGTCGTTGGAAAAGTCATAATGTATTTTTCTATGCAAAACTGCATTATGACTTTTCCAATGACCCAATATTTTCTTTTTCTTTCTTTCTTCTTTCTTGTAATGATACATTTTCAAAAGTTTAACTTGTAAATAAAAATCTTTCAGAAGGAAGTTTTCTCTAATGCAATGAGCAAAGACAAATAGTAGGAACATTATCAGTATATTGTGGTGTTCCTCTTAGATCAGTCACTGCTTAACTCAAAGAATAAAGAAGCTTTGGGGATTGAATTGAACATAACTGACTATAAACTGAAGACAGGTCCTGATGCCCTTTCCAACTTCATTACCAGAATCTAGCACAATGCCTCCCACACAGTAGGTGCCTGATATTCATTGAATAAATGAATGAAAGAGTGCGTGAATGAACAAACACAATTTCCCACACTCTGAGTATGATCCAGTTTGCGAAGTATATTGTTTTAAAATTCTACCTTTTATCTTAATGAAGGTAAATATATTTGTAAAATCTCTTATAGTTCCATCATCATCTCTTTACCCTAAACCTCTGATTCCATGAGCAATAAATTCCTCAACAGAGTATTTTTACTGTCTACAGGAATTTGATGTCTGTTATTAGTAAGGGACTATGGGTAGGTTGATTAGTTTCCCAGGCTAGTCTGTGAATATCTGTTTATTCCATAAGACGGAAAACTACAGTACCAATGGTACTAAATTGAGTTCTGCAACAATAGATCAGATTATACAGTACCTCCTAAAGTTCACCTCTCCATAAGTCACAATAAAGATTCCCTGCTTCTAATGCTGATATTAATTGGGTGTTAGGTCATAATTTAAATATGCTGAATCATTCCAGAGATAAATTTAAAATTAGATCCTTTAATGTAACTGATAAAGAGGAAATGCTAGATCGGTAAAATGTCTAACTAGTTGCATTAGATATAGTGTGAACATAAAAAAGTATGAATATTTAGGTAATGTCAGAGAAGATCTTGGGGAAGTTGCCTGATCTGAAAGGATCTGTGTTCTTTCTTCCCTGTACCATGACTCATACATGCTCAGAAAGTTCCTTTGCCTTCACTGTCATGTGAGTGACCAAGACAGCCTAGATACCAGAAGTGGAGGAATGGGATTGACTTGAGAGGGCCCTTGAGAGAAGGAAAAGGTCAAGTGTAGAATCAATCTAAGGTGGGACTGCCCTAAAAACTATGCTCTTCCTTTCTTCTTCATCTTTTTTTTTTTTTTTTTAAACGCAGACCAGCTCATTACCTGTGGTGATGATATCCAATGTCAGCCAGTTACCTAATGCGTGGGCGTCCATCATTTGGTACAACGTGTCAACCAACGATTGCCAGGTAGAGTATTTACTCCTCTCTCTCCTCTTTGAATTCTATTTGTTTTGTTTTGTTGTCAACAAAAAACATCTGCATCAAAAGACGTGTTTGTGTGTGTGTGTGCGTGTGTGTACTTGCAAACATGTGGGCATGTCTCTGAGGGTTTTTTTTTAAATCTAATTATATGATTCCTTTCATGTCATTTTTAAAGTATTATGTTGTCATGTACTTGGACTCTGAGAAAGTCTTGGCTAGCAAAAGTAACAGACAGGTATTTTTTTTTTTTTTTCTGAGAATCTGGTCAGCTTGCAACTATGTGCCTCATAGAGAATCCTAGGCCATTTTATGGCTCTGTTAGCTAGGCCACAGGGATAACTCTTGTCCCAAAATTTTATATCTGACCTCATCTACTTCCGCTCCTCCCCCGACCCCCGACACACACACATAGTCTCTTCTACAAAGTAGAGAATTGGTTTCAAATAAGTAACTAGAGTATTCTTCAGTCTTACCTAACTGTACTTTGACAGCATAAATGTTCCTTTTGATGATAGCTTTCATACATCCTAGGCTGATTCTGGGTTTTAATGCCATCTGGTGGTTGAGACACAGACCAAAATTTGGCCTCAAGTCACAAAGAAGGCCCAGAATAGAATAGATGTTCTTAGTGTATGACACCCAGGGAAGGGAGTGGCAAAAAGATGAGTCAGCACTTCCCCTTACTTGCTCTCGCTAAAACCTCAATGTGTTGTCCTGGAAACCGCCAAAGTCTAGAGAATATAGGTCAAATGTAAATAACAACAGTTCTCCTAAAATTTTTTTTAACATTTTCAACAGATAACTTTTCATTTTTGTGTCTATTAAATGTTTTGTTTGTTTTTTTCCCTGACCCCCTCCCTCCCACAGCCTATTACCCACCCCTTCTGCTATTATACCTTCCAGTCTTTCTGTTTCTGCTACAGCATGCAGATATTCTGTATCCAAGTTCAAAGCAAATGTTCCTTCCAAAGAAAATTCTTTTGATTTCAGGCTCCAACAATAAGAACAAAGGCATAATGAGCCAGTTCTAAGTATTCTTTTCCTTTACTTCCATGTTCCCAATAAGGAAACAACATAGAAAATGACTCAGCCCTGTTCCTTCTCATTTTTAAGTGTTCTGGCATCTGAGACAGGGACACCATGGAGTGCTCTGTGCCTCACTTCCTCTCAGCCAGAGAGGAGTCAACTTAACAGAGATAATTTGCTTGGTTTTTAAGGCCAAGGGCAACCAAGTAATTTCCCTGAGATTAAATGCCACGCACCATTAGGAGCTATACAGGTGTTGCTTCTCCTCCAACTCCACAACTTGGAGGGGAAATGGAATACTTCTCTGTCCGTTTATTTTTCCAGACACAATTCTCACATGCAAGGAAATCTGCCTCCTTAAAAATATTGTCTCTTCATTCCTCCTCCTCTTTTTTCCTATTTTGTTGGGTGCTGTGTCCTCTTTTATTCTCACCTTCTGAAATCTCTTGAATGGGTTTTCTTGTTGCCCAGCTTAGCTCATGTTCATGAATAGCCTTCTCCAGACACTATGCTGGATTTCTCAATTCTTCCCTTCCATCTCTTCTTAGAACATCTTTCTTGATTTTCACACTTATCTGCTTCTCCATAATCTGGGATGAATTCTTGTGTTCCACTATTGTTGACCTCATTTCTGGCACAAGCAACCTAGTTTACAGTTGATTATACAGAATATTCTTTTATCTAGACCAAGATAAGAAAACTCTCCTATTTTACTCATAAAACAGGAAGCTGAGGTTAATCATAAAGTCATATTGTAGGATATACTTTTCCTAGCCAGGGACTTAACTGTTTCTTGTAGTTTGGAAAGGATGGAGCCCAGTATTATACTCTAGGAACAAGGAGTCTTTTAGGAAAAGACAAAGTCAGTCCTAAAACATACAATAGAAATCTGAGACTGTATTCTTAATTATTAACTCAGGACGGCCTAAAGAATTTAAATCAGAAATCCTGTATTATAGTATAACCTTTGCAATCCTAAATTACAGTGTTTCCAGTGTAATTATCTAACAAGATAATCATCATTGTCACTCTATTTCAGAACTTGTTTTTTTTTAATAATCCTCCATCTGTCACTTTGGGTCAACTCCTGGAAGTGATGAGCTGGCAGTTTTCATCGTATGTTGGTCGTGGCCTTAACTCAGATCAACTCAATATGCTGGCAGAGAAGCTGACAGGTGAGAGCTGGTAGATTTGAAGGATTTGCCTCTTGTTTTGGTACTCAGGTATTTTAAACAACCAGGACGATATTACTACTGTTAACTATAGTAGTGATCAGCACAATTTATTGAGTGTCTACTGTACTGTCAGGTGTAGGGCAATAACTCAGTGCTCTATGATCTTCAGTTGTCACAGAAGTTCTTTAAGGGTGACATTCTACCCATTTTGTAGACAAGGATACTAAAGTTGGAAAAGTTAAGAACCATGCTATGGCTGCATGGCCAGTTTACAACAGGGCCAAGCTGTGGGTCAAGACTGCCCATTTCAAAGGCCCTTGTTTTCTATTCTTCACTCCAGTCTTCAGGGTGTTCTTGCACTATTTCCATTCAATGTAGTAGGAAGCCTTAATGATGTCTTGATCTCTCTTGTTAATATCTTAATTGATATTAGCCAGCTAGGATGTAACCAATTTCTTCATTCAGTCCAGGAAACTTAGCAGAAATTAAAAACCACCTGGGTAATATTTAATTCTGCATGTGAAGAAAGGTCCATCTTTCACTGAGATTTTTAAAATTTGTAAAATAGAGTCATTGGTGCTACACGTGTCAATTACAGCCTAAGCTTTGTCTAAGAATTTTAAAATATACCTATATTTTGACAAGTATGGGATGAATACATTTAGTGCCCAAAACAAAGAGTTAAAAGTGGATGTGTATGCATTTCTAATCAAAAAGATGCATTTGTGCAACAGCAGAGGAAGCACGTGTGATTGAAGCTTGACACGTCATGCCTGGTTTGCTTGCCTCTTGCTTCTGCTATGTGACCAGTGGGGGTTTAAATAAATCAGGACTTTGGAAAGCATTACAAAATTTACTTAATGTAAATACCTTTTTTGATCCTAATTTAATTCATAAGCAGCAATGGTTAGTATTCAATAAATATTGTTAATGAGTAAATAAGACTTTTTAATTCATGGTATAGATAGTGCCATATTCTTTCAAATCTTTACCAAAATGATTCTTAGAGTAAAATTTGCCTAAAGTTTTAGATAGAAACTTGCATCTTATCACTTCTCTGGATCAAACAAACAATGGCTACTTACTATCTACTAGATTTCTACTCCCTTTGTTTCATCTTATTACGAAGACACTTGGTAATCTGGGTACCCTGAACTTAAACAGAAAAGTTTTCATTTTTTATTGCCAGAGGGCATGTGTGCTAGAGAAAGAGAAGGAGAAAGAGAAAGTACTCAGCAGTGAACGTGGTCATGCCACAATCCTTTTTCCTCCATTTCCCCATCCCGTTAGGATTTTGGACATGCATTCGCATGCACTTGGCATGTTTCAAGTTCTTGGGGCCAGGATTTGAACTGCAGTTGTCCAGATAGTATCCATCTCCTTCCACACAGTGCTTAAACACAGTACTACAGGTCCGGCCCTACAAATGTATTTCATAATGTTTATTCACCAGCATTAGTCTGTTCTGTCTCCTATATGAGCCCTGTTCATGTACACCATGCCTTGTCCTCTTAATTTTGCTTCCCCTCCTTCCTTTCCTCTTAAATTCACATGCTACCCATTCATGGAGGCCAGATCCTAGACACTTACCCTTTCTAAAGCCTTTGTTAACTCCTCCATTGGGAAAGCATCTTTCTGGCCAGCTGTGGTAGCACTATGGTAACACGTGCTCTGCAATGCTGGTCCCATATGGGAAGGTCCCAGGTTTGTGTACCGAGGTCTTCCTGTACCTGCTGGGCATGAACACATGCCAGTGATCCTGGCTGGGGGCTCGTGGTAGATCACAACATGAAGACCCCACTGAAGGTGACTCTCTCTCTCTCTCTGAAGAAAGAAAAAAATAATCTTTAGGAAAACAAGTTTGCTTCCGAGATAATACAGTTTTTATGAGGAAAGATCATATCTTATATTTATTTGGTACTTTAGCACTCAAGACACCATAAACCCATACCAAGAGCTTACAGCATGCTTGAAAGGGAGGGAAAAAAAATCTAAATTGCACACAGAACTGAAGAACTTCTTATTGAATTTAAAATCTCATTCTTTTCTTTCACTTTAGTCCAGTCTGGCTACAGTGATGGTCACCTCACCTGGGCCAAGTTCTGCAAGGTACAAACAGGGGAGGGAGAATATCATTAGATGCTTTAAAAATAAATGTATAAAATGCTCCTTTCAAAGCCTCCATATCATTATCTGGAATTTTTTTTTTTTTTTGAGGTTTTTGCTATAGGGCACGTGCACTTGCCAGACAGACAGAGAGAGACATAGAGACAGAAAGCGAGAAATCACCCCCCAGAGGGGATGGTCATTCCGCAATCCCTTCTCCTCCATTCTCCTCTCGGGATCTTGGGCACACACGCACACGC
The DNA here is from genome assembly GCF_000334495.1 of Tupaia belangeri chinensis. Classification (NCBI taxonomy): domain Eukaryota; kingdom Metazoa; phylum Chordata; class Mammalia; order Scandentia; family Tupaiidae; genus Tupaia; species Tupaia belangeri. The sequence goes on from NW_006159700.1 coordinate 1,561,369, forward strand.
GCCCGGCATGAGTTTTAAGCCACTGGGTCCGGGACACAAACTGCGGTTGACTACATGGGAGTCCAGTGACATAGCCATTACGCTAACTGCTGGTTCCCTATAAGACCTTTTTTTTTTAAAAAAGAAAGTGTTGTCTGGTTTAAAGAAAACATTTCATTGAAAATGGAAGTTAAATTGTTTTATCAATATTACGACTTAAATAATCATTGTCCTAATATGCTTGTTATTTTAATAGGAACACTTACCTGGTAAATCATTTACCTTTTGGACATGGCTTGAAGCAATATTGGATCTAATTAAGAAACATATTCTTCCCCTTTGGATTGATGGGTGAGTTATAGGCTATATTTTCTGTATGGTCTTTTTTTGGTTTCTGTTATATTAGATTTTTACCCATCTCTTTTTCTTTTTCTTCTAAACATGCTTAGTACCATAGGTGGGAAAATTGTTACAGTATTTTACATACTTCATAGAATATCAAACTATGCGGGGACCAGCAGGTGGCATGGTGATTAAAGCGCTGGACAGTCCCATATGGCCGACCATGGTTTGAGTCCCAGACCTGGTGGCTTGCTTTCTCACTTTCCCTCTCTCTCTGTGTGTATCTCTCTCTGGTCAAATCAAATAAATGAATAAATAAAATTAAATAAATAATTATAAAAAAAGAATATCAAATTACTGCAATCTATACATTTATTGTACAATTGAGTTTTGATTATACTCAAAACAAACTTTAGGTCTGTTATATGTGAATGACCTAAAACAACTATAATAATGAAGAGACAAAACTATGCATTATTCTATTTTTAGGTACGTCATGGGCTTTGTTAGCAAAGAGAAGGAACGGCTCTTGCTAAAGGATAAAATGCCTGGAACGTTTTTATTAAGATTCAGTGAAAGCCATCTTGGAGGGATAACTTTCACCTGGGTGGACCATTCGGAAAATGGTATATACTCACTACTGTTGACTCATGTGAATTTAGCATTCTTGAGTGTGGTTGTTGGGATTTCAGTTCTCAGAAGTATGTGTGTGTAAATTGATCTGTTTATTTTGTGTCTAGTGAGTTAGAATATTAGTTGTGGCTGTTGTTGTAGAACCCAGTTCCCATGAATTTAAAAAGTTGGTGCTGTTGGTCTCCCTCTCTCATGTGCACTGTCTCTACCAGACTGCAGAAGGTCTGGCATTGTTTCATAACTGGTGACATGAAGATAGTGTGGGCAGAATGAATGGTCATAAAAAATTCCTGCAAGAGCCTGGATATTTCTCCAATCTCTGTTTTTCCAGGAGAAGTGAGATTCCACTCTGTAGAGCCCTACAATAAAGGCCGACTGTCGGCTCTGCCATTTGCTGACATTCTTCGGGACTACAAGGTCATCATGGCTGAAAACATTCCTGAAAATCCTCTGAAGTACCTATATCCTGACATTCCCAAAGACAAAGCCTTTGGTAAACACTACAGCTCTCAGCCATGTGAAGGTTAGGTTCTTTTTGTTTACTTTTTTCTCAAGGTTTTAGAAGATAACTCCAAGTCAGAGCAAAACAAACCAAGTTCCTATTTTTGTTTACTTTGATCTTTGTAAGATTTAAGAGGCATAGGGAGGTCAAAGCCTAAGAAATGAAGTGCTAAGTCAGCAGTTTCTGGAAAAGGAATCACTGGAACTGTCTAACGCTAACAAAGTAAGAATCAGTAGCTGTGACTAGACTTCACCATGGCCAACATGGCCTCATAGCCACTTGCAGAGCTCCAGAGTTCTACTTTGTAAATACGAGTGGTGCTGACTTCACTTCCGTGATTGGAGGAAAGGAAAAGAACAAGTAGGTGATGATGAGAACTTTGTAAAGTAAGGCAAGCGTATGTTTTATCAAGAAACCCCAGGGTTTATAAACTGTATACTCTTAACCGTACTGTGGTTTTACAATTCAAAGAGTATTTGTCAGAGAGGGGACCTGGGAATCTGTAGTTCATCCTCCTCTCCCCACGCCTACCTCTCCTGGTTATAGCCTAAGAGCCTGGAACAGTACTTAGCAAAAGCAGGCATTCAGTAAACATTTGTTGAATAAATAAAAGGAAATTCATGAAATTAGTTAGGTAATTATAAGGTAAGCTCACCATTCTGTTTCTTTAATGTAATTGTTATATAATACATGAAAATCTTCATCTATAGTAAGTAAAACTCTGGGCACCATTGTGTGAGATATTCTTCAGTTATCACTCACAAATGGTGACTTGCTGCTTCCTGACTTCATCCCTCTGAAACAAACAAAAATATAAAAGAAAACAAACACATACAAGAAACTGTGGCCTTTAAGTGACTCTATATATCTGATCAAATGAAATAACAAATGTTAGTGCAACAAATTATAGTTCAAAACCCCTGGTTCAATATGGTATACCAGAAAAATTGGAGGATGTTTTCAAAGTAGGGCTTACACATTAAGGTTACTGTAGTGCATGGTATTTTCAGGAAAAAAAAATACCTGTGCTTCAAATTTTTTATAAACATACGGTTATGATTAGTGCCAGGTCTTTTTTTTTTTTTTTAATTTTTCATTTAAAAATTGTTTTAGTGGCAGAGGATACATGCACTCTCCAGTGAGATATGACCCTCCATTGAAGCATGGTCACATCACAATCATTTTTCCTCCATTTCTCCATCCTGTCGGGAGTTTGGGCACACATGTGCCCAGCAAGTCTTCCAAGTCATTGGGGCCAAGATTTGCAGTGCTGTCAGTCAGGTGGGATCTGGCTCCCTCTCTAGGATACCTAGCTGTAGCACTGCAGGGCCTGCCCTGGTGTCAGTTTAGTAAAAAGAACTGAGTTACTATAAATGCTCCAATACATGAATAAATCAGTGCTTGTAATCAAACTTAAATGCAATGTAGAAGACAGGTGATTTAGTTGATTCTCCATTTTTTCTTGCACATTTTAGAGACATTAGTATGTAAAATCAGATTAAACCATCCAAGAGGTTTGTTTTTCTCATCTTGAATATTTTGTGTTTATGTAAATGATTTTCTTCGACTCAACAAAGCCTTTTAGTGAATCATTGAGAAATTGTGTTTCTCTTTTTTTTTTTTTAGCATTGCTAATGATTTTCTGGATTCATTTTATTTTATAAATAATATTGTGTAAATGATTTTCTTCGACTCAACAAAGCCTTTTAGTGAATCATTGAGAAATTGTGTTTCTCTTTTTTTTTTTTAGCATTGCTAATGATTTTCTGGATTCATCTTATTTTATCAATAATATTGATAACATTTTCCCCCAACACTGTATTTTTCCCCCCAGTTTCAAGACCAACAGAAAGAGGAGACAAAGGTTATGTTCCTTCTGTTTTTATCCCCATTTCAACAATGTGAGTAATCAGTCATATGTAAAATATTTATTATTGACTTAATTTTAAAAGAAAATGCTTTCCTGTAAGAGATTTAAGACTATAGCAGAGTACATATAATTGAAAATAAAACATTTTAATTCTCAACAGCACATATAATTGAGAATAAAGCATTTTAATTCTCAACAGCATTTTATGTCCCATGTCCTTTAATACCTAAAGCTAGCAGAGCACACTGACTGCAGTCTGAGTGGGATTACAACATTGCCCTCTGTGTGCCATATACTTCATAGCAGGTTCAATGCTCGGATATGCAATGAGGAATTAGGCATCTCAGGGTCACAATGAGATGAAACCCTAGATATGAGTTCCCAACCTAAGAGGTCACCATGAGATATTATTTTCTAATCTTTTTCTATATTTACCTCATTATCTCTTTAAGCCGAAGTGATTCAACTGAGCCACATTCTCCATCAGACCTTCTTCCCATGTCTCCAAGTGTATATGCAGTGCTGAGAGAAAACCTGAGTCCCACAACGATTGAAACTGCAGTATGTTATCTTTCTTTTCTGTTGCTGGTCGTGGACATGTCAATGAAACAAAGGTGGTGCGTGGACCAGAGAGGGTGAAGTACTGTCTGGGCAGGGAGAAATTATGTTTTTTAGAACAAATCTATAAACATAACACGAGGGGTATGCATGTGGTCATGTGTGTTGCTGCTATTACAAGCATTAAATGCGGACACCTTCGTGTACTTGAATTGCTTTAAGTTCTTTTTATCAAAAAATAACAGAGAGTGAAACATTCCTATAGGCCACTTGAGCACGCAGTACCTACTTCTGCCATTAGTCCCATCACCCCCAACTACTCTCTTCACTTTAGCAAACAACGTATGATAGTCAACATGTATACGATGTTTAATATCTATCTTAATGGTTCAAGCACCACAAATCCCAATTTTTCTTGATTGTTACTTGCATTTTCAGTTCCTAGATCCTCTCCAAATAGCATATAAATAACATTACTCGGTGAGGTTAATGTGCTCAGGATGAGCCAGTGAGGTGGGGCAGAGACATAACCCTACCTTCTCCACTGACTCCTACCACCTGCAGACTGGCAACCCAATCCTTACCTCCCCTTTTCATTAGTAGCTTAATGATCCTCTCTTTTTTTCAGAGCCGGTTCATAATATTTCATGCAATAATGCTATCAAGGATGAATTCTATTTGTTCTTATCTTTCCATAGTTTCAAGGGGCCCAAACCTTTAATTTACATAAAAATTAACATACAGCAGACAAATCGAATCTTGGAGAGGTCCTGAACCCTAAGAGATTTGGGATTAATTGAACAGCTTGTCCCTGTAGGTCAAAGCCTTCAACTAATTATTCAATTAAACAACTTGTCTGCATGGGATCAAAGTGTTCTATGGAACAGTTTGTCTTTGTGGGTCAAATTCATCTACTATGTTTATGATCTACAGAAGTCACAGATAAAGTAGCTACTGCTATTACTGGAATTTAGACTCTTACTGTGGTCAGTATCTACAATGTTTGTTGTGAAATATAAAAGCATTACCTTGGACTGCATCCAATACCACTTAGTGGTCCAGGTCTTTTAAAATGCACAGTTTGACCCAGTTCTACTCCAGTTTATAAAATATACATAATAATATGCAGTCTCTCCTTGTTTTTTTTCAATGTGCTTAGGTTAATCATAATAATCTCAACTTCTATTTCATGTCACCTCTTGGCGTGCATACCGAACACAACAAGTCCTGTTGTGGTCTAGTTCATTCTGTTGCTAATAACAATTACCTGGGCCTGGGTAGTTTGTAAAAATGGAGGTTTACTCAGCTCATGAAGGTCCAAGGTTAAGGTGCTGATCTGGTAAGGATCTTCTTGCTGATGGATAACATGGTGGAGTGTGAGAATTTGAACAGAGCAGAGCATGCCGATGTCTCTGTGTCTATCTCTGTCTTCTTATAAACATACTAGAATTCAGTCATGTCCCACCCAAATGTCTGGTCACTTTCCAAAGACCCCCACCTTTCAACATCATAATCACGTTAAGTGTTCACCCTCTTGACACCATAATAATGGCTCACCAAATTTTAGCACATTTTGGGGAGACATGTTTAAGCCATAACATATTGGAACAAATGTAAAGTGAAGTGAAAAACCATGAGAGGAATTTGTCATGAGGTATTGACTGAATTCATGTAGCATTATCAATTCAGAAATAATGCATTAAGCTGCATTGTACTGCAAATATAAAAATAATTTCCTGGTGAAAAATATGTTTTGACGTTTGTGCATTTTAGTACAAATATCCAGGGACAAATTGTTCAGTTGAATATATCTGAGAGACAAATTGTTCAATTGATTGGATATTTGTATCTGGCAAAAAGTCAATGATTTTTTTAATCCTTTAGAAGATTTCCATGGATAGAAAATCCATACCCTCCTTTGATAGCTTATTCCAATGTTAGTGTATAATTGAATATTTGCTACATTTTGCACCCTTTTACTTGTTAATTTGTGTGTGGGGGGAGGAGGATGAATGAATCTTCTTGAAATAATTTTAGTTTGTTTAAGAGATGATAAACCTCAATTATTTTGTGAATTCTTAGTAGTTAACTGGTAGAAAGATTATGGTATACTTAATAGACAAGAGGATGTTTATTTACAAACTCCCACAGGAAAAAAAAAAACTTGATTTATCTGCAAAAAAAGTGGTTTCCTCAAAATTCATTTTCATTTTCAATTTTAGATGAAGTCTCCATATTCTGCTGAATGACAGGATAAACTCTGACACTCCAAAGAAGGAAGCAAATACAAAACTTTAAAGACTGTTCTTTGCCAACTACCACTTCTTATTTCTTCAGCTTTTTAAATACTGGTTTCCAAGAAATGGTTGAAATCTGAAGCTCTTCTCTCACTGACACAGCAGCCCCAACTGGGAGTGTTGTGATGGACATGCTAAAAACCAAAGCTTCAGATTAGCATGCAAGAAAGAAAACTTTAAGAAACCAGTGTTAATAACAACATAATATTAACAGAAGTCTCCTTTGCATGTGTCTGTTTCATTTCTGACTTTGTTTCTCAAGCATTTGAGTTTGAGCAATAGGAGGTATAAGTGTTAACATTTCAGAATAAGTCAAGAATAACAAAAGCCATACCTATGCTACTCAAAAACTAGCAGGAAGGGTTTGGCCTCAAGGCCTAGTGGCTGAGAGAGTTGGATCCCACATGACTAGCCATGGCCAATTTCAAGCCCTGGCCTCAGGAGCTTGAAAAACACATTCAGTATCTCAATAGGTTGGAGAAATGGAGAAGAGATTGTCATGTGACCACATCTCATTAGGAGGTGCTTTCTCCCTCTAGTTCTTTCTTCATCTCTCTTTGGAGAACACACATGCCCACTGGCAATTAAAAAAACAAAATGAACAAACAGGAAAAAAAACAGCAGGAAGATCTGAGGGAAAAATCAAATAAGCCAATCAGTGTGTGGGATCTAGCAGGTAAGAGTAATCACAGTAGAACCAAGATGAAAGTAATGATGGGACAAAAGCAGTAATTCATAGGATGTTCATGGTGAATTATGAAATCTCTTGATCATCATGTCAACATTATCCCAAGTATGTATTTCACAGATGCTGGTGCCACTGACAGGGACACATCTCTTATCAGGGGGAAGGATCCAGAGTCATTCCTGGTGGTATCTTGGGCAAATCTGCACTGAACAAATTTCACTGACATTATGGGCATTGGAAGGAGGACTGGAAAGAGAATAACAATTCTAGCCTTGGACAACTGATCTAGTCTGAGAGTTACATCTTCTTCATCTCTAGAAAAGGGTGGACTAGGCGGGCTCTATGATCCTTTCTAGTGCTGATAATTCAACCTGAAGCAGGGAAAGGGGGTTTAGGCAGTTATATCCCTTCGATTTACTTTGGTGGAGGGGAAGAATAAGGAGTTTACTGGATGCTTGTGTATGAGTGTCAAGTCTATTTTGGTTCTTGCCCTGCCTCAAATGGATGTGTAGCAGTGCCCTTGCCTATCTACTGTCCTTAACCATGGTGTGGGGGCTTCCAGTGCCAATAACAGTGTTCTCTCTGTCTGTCAAATTCCAGGGAAGCCCTTGAGCCAGGTGAGGAAGTCATGCTAACCAAGGAATCTGTCATGACTAGCTACAGAAAAATACCAAGGCTAGTTTCCAAAGTGAGCCCTGACTGCAGAATCAGAGAAATAGCAGCCCCTTCTGAAGGGCTGCTCTCTAACTTCTGCCCATCGCCTATTCTCCAAGTAAACCAAACAGGCAGGGATAATGTTTTTTGAAAGCATTCGAGGGGAAAAATATTTTGTGTGTGTGTGTTTTAATATAGTCTACCTTTTCGTTTAGATTTCTACTGATCATCCTAGTCCATTATAGCCACCCACATGCACCTTGCTGGATCCTAGATTGTTCCCGTGAGATCAACTCTCTACCTGCCCCAAAACCAATTCCCTTACCCCTTCCTCGGCTCCTAGCAGTACTATTAGGGTGAAAGAGTCTGTTTAACAAAAGGCTACCTCTAACTTGAGGTGGATTCTTCCAATCTGTTTCCATAAATCTAGTTTACTGAGATCTGATATATATATTTGTGTGTGTGTGTGTGTGTATATATATATATATATATATATATCAGATTGGAGGAAATAATTTAAACCTTAGCATGACTATTATAGTTTTCTCTTTTTAAAGGGTGCAATAACTTCCAATCGAATTTAGATGCCAAAAAACTTTGCAGAAGCTTTTCATTCTTCGGAATATCAAAAGGGCCTTTTCAGAAGTTTTAAGAGCTTGTCGATACAGATTTTTTTTAAAAGAATTATTTTATCTAACTTTATTTATTTTAATTTGACCAAGGAGGGACAGAGAGAGAGAGAGAAAGCAAGCCTCCAGGCCCAGTACTCGAACCGTGGTTGGCCATGTGGGAGTCCAGCGCCCTCAACCACCACACCACCTGCTGGCCCCTGATACAGATTTTTGTGGTAGTAGAGTGCCCAGGTTTCATATGGGATCACAGTCATCATTGTTAGGTGGCGGTAGAAAACAGGGAGCTCTGCAGTTTGCTTCCTATGCAGAGTCTTCAAAGGGTTCTCAGAAAACGCATATTATAAAATATGGTGCAAAAAAGTGCATGACTTTTTAAAAAATTTGCACCAAGTTACATTTTAATTCTATTTCCCGCAAACTTTTAAAAATTCTCTTGTATAATAGAATTCAATTTTGAAAATTAAGATCAAGTTATTTTAATACAAAAATAAGCATATTCTTAATAATTACCTAAACCTATCTTATGAAATAATGCTCAAGAACGATGAACCTCTAAATTACGATGATTTTTTAGTTCATAGTAACCGTCATGAACAGTTTTTCTATCTGCTCAATTTCTCCAGAAAAACATTGTCATTGTTACCCATCATATAAAGAATTCATGTAGAGGAAGGAATTCCTAGTTTCTTTGAAAATTTATTGGATTTTAAAGAAGAAATAATAGCAGATCATACTGTGTATCAATTCCAACCTTATGATAATAAAACCTGAATCATAAAAAAAGTTAATTCTATCCTTCAAAAGCCTTGTAGTTGAGGAACAGAAACCTAGAAGGCCAGAAACAAAAGGATGTTCAAAACAAAAAAAGTTCTTGGACCAGCTGATAGTATGGTGGTTAAGGTGGTTGGATCCCACAAGGCCAACCACGTGGTTCAAGTTCCAGAACATTCAAGTCCCAGAACAGGCAGCTTGAGAAACCCAGCAAGTACATGTGCATGTGTACCTAAAATCCTGAAAGGGGGGGAAATGGAGGAGAGGGGATTATGATGTGACCATCCCCCAACAGTATTTTTGTCAGGGGATTATTGGGGACACATATTTAGCTCAAGATAAGATGTGTCACATGAGCCGGAAATGCAATGGGAAGGGAATTAAGATCTTATTTCTGCCAAATGCTATTCCAGAGTACATTTCCTGCCACAGTTCAAGCTGAGAGTATATTCCCTGACTCAGTTCAGGCCACCATAACAAAGGACCACAGACTAGGAGACTTAAACAACAGAAATATATTCCTCTCGGTTCTGAAGGCTGGAAGTCCAAGATCCCCAGCAGGCTCAGCTTCCGGTGGGTGACTTTTCCCAGGTTACAGACTGCCAGCTTCTTGTATTGCCACATGGTAGAGATCTGGAGAGCTGTCTGGGGTCTTTCTTATAAGGGCATTAATCATTCTTGAGGGTTCACTCTTAGGATCTAGTTTCTCTCTCTCTCTCTCTCTTTAAAGAGTTTTTTGCTTTAGGGTATGTGCAATTGCTGGAGAGAGAGAAAGAGGAAAAGTGAAAAATCACCCATCGAAGGGGATGGCCATGCTGCAATCTCTTCTCCTCCATTTCATCTTGGCATTTTGGGAAAGCATGCATATGTACCCAGTGTGAATTTTAAGCTGCCTGGTCTAGGACTCAAACACAACTGACTATGTGGGAGTCCAGCGACATAACTGTTATGCCATCTGCTGGTCCCCAGACCTAGTTATCTCTTGAAAGCTCTACCTTGGGACCAGCAGATACCATAATAGTTACATCGGGGGACTCCCACATGGTGACTGATTTGAGTCCCAGATCCATGGGCTTTAAATTCATGTTGCGTGCACGTGTGTGTGTCCAAAATTCCCAGAGGAGAAGGCCTCCTTCACACACGTGGTATGGCTGTTCCCCCAGGGGGTGATTTCTCACTTTCTTTGTCTCTCCAATGAGTGCATGTGCCCTACAGCCAAATTCTCTCTAGAAAAAAAGGAAAAAGAAAAAAGAAGAAGCTCTACCTCCAAATACTATCACATTGGGAGCTAGCATTTTAACATACACATATATACATGGGGGTTGGGGGCACAAACATTTAGTCCATAACAAGCTAGTAGCAAATAAATAGCATTTAATGAAATCAAATATAGATTTAGCTTCAAAATATTGGGTTGTTGGAAAAGTCATACTTTATATTTTTCTATGCAAAGATGCATCATGACTTTTCTAAGAACTCAATATTAATCATACTTCCCCTTACTCATCATCCCATGCCTGTCTCAGGTATGCTTTTTGCTAATCCCTTTGCAAATTAAATGTAAAGAACCCCTTTAACTGTACTGAACATCAACGCCTTTATTTATCTGGAATAAACGCCAAAAAAAGACAGTTGGCCGTGGATTTCCTCAAAGTCTAAGGTAGCAAGGAAGCCCCCAGCATACACATGCACAGAGCCATAAAAAATGAGTATGTCAGGGGCCAGCAAGTGGTGTGGTGGTTAAGGGTGCTGGACTCTCATGGTTTGAGTCCCAGACCTGGTGGCTTGATTTCTCACTTTTTCTTTCTTTCTCTCTCTCTCTCTCTCTCTCTCTCTCTCCCTCTCTCTTACTCTGCCCCTCTCTGGTCAAATAAAATAAATAAGGTTAAATAAAATAACATTTTTTAAAAAATGAGTATGCCTATGGCAAATTCAAGGGATTTTTCTTTACCTCAATTGGTTTAAAAGGCTCATGCTCTCCCCACTGTAGAAGGAAGAAAATTTAGGGTGGAACCATTCTAGCACTTTGTTCCAGCAGCAGATAATTCAGGGTCCAGACTTACTTATCAACTAGTCTCTTGCACACACACTCCAAATTCTTTTTTAATAATTATTTTTGTTATTATTTATTTTTTAAATTTTGATGAGAGAGAAAGAGAGAGAGAGTGAGAAAATAAGCCACCAGGCTCAGGACTTGAATCTCAATCAGCCACGTGGGAATCGAGCACCTTCACCACCACACTACCTACCAGCCTCCCACACACTCCAAATTCTGACCAGGGTAGAGAACTTTTCTTTTTTTCCCCCAAATTGACCACACATTTATTGATTTGACTGTGTTTTAGTCTATCTCTCTTTTTTAATAACCAAATACTGTGAACTAGGGAACTCCAGAATGTTTATTTAGCTTGGTTTTGGAAGTTTAAGGTCAAGAAGCCATGTCTGGTGAAGATCTTTTCACTGGTGGGTAACCCCTACAAAGTCCCAAGGTAGCACAGGCTTCACGTGGCGAGAGAGTAAGGGCTGTGATTGTGTGTCTGCTCTGATCTCACCCCCTCTTCTTATAAAGCCACCAGGATTCAGTAATGGGGGTGCCGCTCTGAGGGCCCTCTTTAGTCCTAATTAACTCCCCAAGGTTCCACCTCTTCATCCCATAGCTGGACTAAACTTTTACTCTCTCTTTAAATGTTTTATTTTTTTAGAGAGAGACTTTTTGCTATCGGACACACATGTTTACCCAGAAATCACTTCCCAAAGGGGATGGCCACATTGTAATCCCTTCTCCTCTTCCGCCATCCTCCTCCTGGTACGTTAGGAACACACGCACACACACCTGTTGTGAGTTTCATGCCGCCAGGTCTGAGACTTGAATGAGTTGGCCATGTGAGAGTCCAGCACCTAACCCACTACACCACCTGCTGGCCCTGGTTTCCACTCTCAATACCATCCCAATCAAGTTTCAATACATGAATTTTAGAAGAACACATTCAAGCCATAGCAGACTAATAGATTTTTTTTTAAATTTTGACCTATTGAAGAATAATTTACATATAGCAAAATTTACCTATCTTAGATGTGTTAGTCTAAGAACACTGACAAATCCATATTATTGTATGACCACCACTGTAAGACATAGAACATTTCTACCAAAGCCCTCACAAAAAATATTCTATAAAATCATGGTAAACAACGTTCTCTGAAACATCCTTACAGTAAATACAACCAACAATTTCACGAAGCTCCATATGTAAGACAGAGGGCTCTATTCAAAATAAATACAATTGTTTCACTCTCTGCCTGAACGCATGATGCTCTGGATTAAACTTTGGCTGGGCCAAGTTATCATTTTATTCTCACTAACTTCTTTCTAACAGAAGTCCGGAATTTCCTTCAATTATGAATAAGGGCAGCAAGCCATAACCTATATCACATTACAGTTGTTACAGATATCTGAAGATACTGCTTATGCTCAGCACAATTTAAAAATTGAATTATTCCTATGCATTGCTAGATTTGTTACTTAAAACCATTACTATATTACCAAATTGGTTTTAATATATTGCAAACTTGGTTTGATATCTGTATTTCAGTGTAATCAGTTTCTTTTACTCTTACTGTATTTCATTCAACTAAAAACATTATTTTTCAGGATGGGCACTGTAACACAGCTGTTAAACCCTGTGCAGAGGGAGCTGGATCCCATATGACTGGCTGCAGTTTGAATCCCAGCCCTGATGCCCTAAAAAAAGTGCTGTTCAGGAGACCAGCAGTTAGCGTAATGGCTATGTCGCGGAACTCCCATGTAGTCGACAGTGGTTGGAGCTATAGACCCGGTGGCTTAAATTCAGATAGGGCGTGTGTGCGTGCATGCCCAAGATCCCGAGAGGAGAGTGGAGGAGAAGGGATTGTGGCGTGGCCATCCCCCCTGGGGGGTGATTTCTCGCTTTCTGTCTCTCTGTCTTTCTCTGTCTTTCTGGTGAGCGCATGCGCCCTATAGCAAAAAACAAACAAACAAAACCCCACTACAAACAAACAAAAACAAACAAAACGTGCTATTCACATGTGTATGTGTGTCCGGATCCCAACAGGCTGGAGAAATAAGGGAAGAAAAGGATTGTGGTGTGACGAGGCCCCACCTGGGGCTGCTATCTTCTCTCTCTCTTTCTCATGCACCCTCTGGCACTAAAAACAACAAAAAACCACTGTTCTTCAAATGAGTTCATAGGTTTCATTAGACTGTCAAATGCACCCATGACACAAAAAGTAGCTAAGAATCCCAGCTCTGGATAAAGTTCATATTCACAATAGATTTTTTTCAAAGTCATATGCTACTTAGTCTCTGCTTTTTTTTTCTTTTCTTTTTTTCTATAGAGAGATTTTTACTGTAGGGTATGTGCACTTGCTGGAGACACAGAGAGACAGAAAGCAAGAAACACCCACCCGGAGGGGGGCATGGCCATGCCATAATCCCTTCTCCTCCATTCTTCTCTTGGGATGTTGGGTATGCACACACATGGGCCTGGAGTGTTCCGTGCACACACACACACACACACACACACACACACACAACATGAATTTTAAGCCACCATCTAGGACTTGAACTGAGCTTGACTACATGGGAGTCTAGAGATGTAACCATTATGCCATCTGCTGGTTCCCTCAGTCTCTTCCTAATTTTCAATTCCTCTCTCATCACTTCTCCCCCATCACTTCTCATCCTGCAACACACACACACACACACACACACACACACACACACACACAAGACTGCCTGAACTACTTCAGTTTCTTTCATGGCCCAGGCTCTCACTTCCCTCTGCTGCATCTTTCCAATTCTCCACCCCTGTCCTCCCTACCTACTCACCTGGATAATGTTCACACATCCATCAGGCTCTGGAAAGCCTTCCACACACAATCACACACACACACACACACACACTCTTGTGGAAAAATAACTCTGGTCACATTGGCATTCGGTAGCATTCTCTAAATGCTCCGTGCTCATTCCCTTGGTTGTAAATATACATCAATTTTCTCTGTGTGATTCTAAGCAAACTCTGTATGGACAAGGGACCAAAGCAGCCAGGGTCTGTTCTCTGATGCTTAATAACGGAATACCTGAAACTGAGCGATTTATAAGAGACTTATTCATGGTTTGGGGGATCCAAGGTCCAGAGGCCACATCTAATAAGGGCCTTCTTGCTGGAAGGAACTCTGTAGAGTCCCAAGGCAGCACTGGGCATCACATGATGACAGGAGGGCAAGAGATTGCATGTCTGTGTCCATGTATGTTCCTTCTTATAAACCCAAGAGTATCTGATCATGGGGGCTCCACCTTTTTCTTGATCTCCTTCTAAAAGCACCTCACAACCCATAGTCAATTCGATTTTCACTTTCTTAATCCCATCACAACCAAACTTCAACACATGATTTTGAGGGGACCCACTAGAACCATAGCAGCTGCGTTTACAGTTATGGTTTGTCCCTAGCCTCTAGCACAATCTGCCCCTTAATAATATATTTGTTCCAGCTGGGTCGCGGCGGTTGGGGCCGAGAGGGTCGCGGCGGCGGGCAGGAGGATGCCCTGGTATTAGGAGGACAAGCTGGAGGGCCGCGCGTGCGCAGGCGTGAAGGAGGACCTGGGCGCATGTCTGCTGCAGTCCGACTGTGTGCTGCAGGAAAGAAAATCTCAACAGTGTTTGAAGGAAGGATACTGCAAAGCTTTGAAATGCTCGTTTATTGAGTGTAAAAGATCCATGCTGGATACCAGATCAAGATTCAGAGGAAGAAAAGGATACTGAAATCATTGTGTTGAAACCAAGGTGAAAATAACAAAGGATGTTCTCTGGTCATTAACACAGAGAAGCCAAAATACGAAGCATAATTTCTGCCGTATCTGATTGGATTAGTTTCTCCCTCCATGGAACGCTGGGAATAAATGATCACTTTTGTTTCTGAATATGTAAATATGCAAAATCATTTACATAAAGTAAATGATTCTCCAGTTATTTTTGGAAGAAAAATTTAATTGAACAATTATACGCTGGAAACATAATAAATGTATTTTGAGAATTGTTTTAAAGCAATATATATATATATATATATATATATATACACATATATATATATTAATGATTTAGTGTTCAAACTCATAGAGGACAGTGATTGGCTTCTTCCTGCTCTTTTCTCTTTGTTCTGCCTGCAAAACTAAGCTAGAATTCTCTTTATAGTGCTTCCAAACTCTCAAATCATGAAATCTAAACATACTGCATCCTGATGAATGAAAACACGCCTGCTTTTGATCACACAACATAGGACTTCCTCTTCCCTTCTCCTCACCCTTAGCTTCAAGCTCTAGAGAAATGGTTTAGAATCATATTGTCTGACAAGTTGCTTACCCTAATTTCCCCTTGACTTAGGTATTATCTCATGCATGCCTAATATCCCAGATAGCTGCCCACCCACAAATGAACTCAGTATTCCTGATTTTTCCATAAACTCCCCCTTCATTAAATTCAGGGAGATCACTGCTCTGGTCCCTGGCAAAAATTCTATATAGCACTCTCTACAATAGGCTCAACAGTCACTCCTTAGATGTCTCACAGACCGCTGCAAATGGAGAGAACTCTAGAGACCATCCAGACAGGAAGTATGGGGCAGGGGTGGAGGGAAATTAGGAGAGTATGTGGAGGAGTAGCACTCCCATTAAAACTCTTTAGGGAAGTTTTTCAAAATAGAAATGCTCATTCCTCCCCCTGCAACTATGACTCAATAGGTTTAAGGCCAGTGCTGAGGTCTGAATGCCTGAATTAAATTGCTGTTCCTGTGCCACCTTTACCAGTGATGTTCATTTATTCATTCAACATACTTTTTTTTTTTTGAGAGGTTTCTGCTATAGGGCGTGTGCACTCATCAGAAAGACAGACAGAGAGAGAGAGAGAGAAATCACCCCGCAGTGGGGATGGCCACGCCACCGAAATCCCTTCTCCTCCATTCCCCTCTTGGGCACTTATGCACACATGCCTGGCATGAGTTCAAGCCATTGGGTCCGGGACCTGAATTGCAATCAACTACATGGGAGTCCAGCGACATGGCCATTACACCAACTGCTGGTCCCTTAACATACAGTTTTGAAGACTACTCTGTGATCAGGTATTGCCTTTCACAAGCAAGGTTTTTCTTCTGAACCACAAGCCACAGAAAATGGTTTGCTTGACTATTTTTCTCATTCTCCCAAGGATGGTACAGAGTGTCATTTTAGGAGAGGAGGGAGTTCATTACACACAGAGATGCTTTGGGGCATTAGGCTTAATTATCTCATGGAATCCAGATAAGAAAGGCGTAATACAACACAGTGTTTCCTCTTTTGAACTTACACTCAAGTGAGAAGAAATAAAAACAGACAAGCAAAAAATAAATAAGGACAGAGAAAATACATGGTCTGAGGATTGTAAGTATAATAGAGTGTGGCTGGAAGAAGTGACCAATGAGGTCTCTCTAAGATGATGACTGAGCTGAGCCCTAAAGAATGGGAAGGAGACAGTCCAGCAATTCAGCCAGGAAAACGACATTCCAAAAGAATAGCCTATGTATGCTTAAGACTCAGGCAAGTGAAAGCTTAGAGTATTTGTGGAACGGAAAGAAGCCATAGAGGTGGAGGGGAGCTTACTGAAGAGAATAGGATAAGAATGGCAAGAGATCAGTGAAAGCACATTATGTAGGCCCTACAGGGAAAGCGAAGGGCTCTGGATTTCACTGCAAATGCTACAGGAAGCCAGCAGAGCTGTTAACCCAGGAAGTAGGGTTACAAAACGTGTTTCTTCCTGATGGCTAAGTTTTCATTGAAGTGAACATCTTACAAGTTCCTACTCCTGGGGTTGGCTTCCATATGCTGGGACACTCCAAGCAAGCCCAGAGAGTTAAGGACGGTGAGAAGACTAGAAACTAAGTCAAGGGATGAGTCATTAGAAGCACTGGAGTAGCTCTGCTTTTCCCTCTTGAAATTCTTAAGTTTCAAATGAGGGACTCATCCTGGGCCCTGTAAATCGCGCAGCCAGTCCTGTGTTCTCCTAACAGGAAAATACATGTCCGTTTGCATTGTGAGGTTTGTGTAAACTGCACGCCTGGGCTGTGAGTGGGCAGCCGCAGGTGCTGCTCCTTACCCTCACAAGAGGCAGCAGACTGTGACCCAGTGACCTTGCACCCTGGAGGTCATATATCAGTCCAAGTTCACCCTAAGTAGGCAGAGCCCCTTAAGAACAGGTGAGGGGACTGGCAGCTAGTGTAATGGCTATGTCGCTGGACTCCCACGTAGTTGACCGCAGTTCAAGTCCTGGACCCAGTGGCTTAAACTCATGCAGGGCACATGTGCGTGCCCAAGATCCTGAGAGGAGAATGGAGGAGAAGGGATTGTGGTGTGGCCATCCCCCCTGGGGGTGATTTCTCACTTTCTATCTCTCTGTCTCTCTCTCTCTGGCGAGAGCACACGCCCTATAGCAAAAACCTCTCCCAAAAAAAAGAAAGAAAAAAGAAAAAAATAGGTGAGTAGATGCTGGCAGGTGGCCCGGTGGTTAAGGCATTGGTCTCTCATATGGCTGACCATGGTTCCAATGCTCGACCTGGTGACTTGCCTTCTCATTTTCCCTTTCCTCTCTAGTCAAATTAAGTAATAATAACAATTACAATGAAATAAAATAATTCTTAAAAAAAAAAAAAAGAGTAGGTGAGTAGACCCTAAAGAAACCCATCCCTGTGACTCAGAACCATATGATTAGTCACAAAATAACAAAGACAAAACTATTTCCCCTGGATCCGCAAACTTTGGAAATCATTGTCGAATGACTAAGCGATCCTCTCTTATAGACTCCCAAAGTCCTGTACAACCACCATAACTGAGTAATCTGGGGCACGCTAAGACCCCAGGAACAGGAGGAACGCCCCTCAGCAGAGCTAGTAAGAGGATGGCTGAAGAACAGGCACCCCTACTTCCACCCGACCTCTCTGGTTTACCAGAAAGGGTGACGGTCAGATGGTCAGAGTATAAAAGGGCAAGATCTCGGTTAGCGCGCCAGCAGATTGTGCAGATAGCACAGCGAGGGAGGAAAAGGAGCGTTTCCACGCCAAGGAAGGAGAAGGTGAAACTGAGTGAGTCAAAGCGGTGAGGAGTCCAGCACCCGCATAACCTTCTGTCCCTCTCCCTCCCTCTGAAGTTAATAGGCACCCGGCCTCCGCCTCTTGTCTTGTGCTGGGGACCCACGTGGACAGGCTGTCTGGGACTCAGTCCTGCAAGCAGGTGGGCGGTCCCGGGGTGAGAAGGGAACCTCGGGAAAGACCGGGGCAGTTAGCTGGAAACCCCCGAGCCTGCGCCTGCGCCCTGCTCCCTCCAGCTCTGACTTTCGCTTTTCGGTTTCCTCTCAATCCTGTGCTTCCTGCATGCGAGCAATTTCCCCGAAAGCACGTGGGGCGGCTCTTCTGAGCAGCCGCGTTCCTCCCGCCGGCGGCTGGGCGGGCTGTTTGGGAAATGATTCAAACCGCTGCGCGCGAGCTGCGCCGCTCCGCTGGGTCTTGAAGGGCTGGGACTGCAGGGTTTCCGAGGGGTTACAAGGCTCAGGGCAGACCCCCAAAAAGAGAGAGCAGTAACCTGCCATCCAGAAACGTCAACATTTTGGAATATATTCTGTGTTCATTTATTTACATTTATTTCTGTTTTTTGTTTGTTTGTTTGTTTGTTTTTTACAATGGTAACACTTGTTTCCATTTGATTTTTCACATTGGCTATTTCCCAGTATGTGCTAACTACATAGTCTGAAAGCATAACTGAATTTTGTATGAATTATGCTTTGTCAGTTGGAAAAAAATAGGTGGTTTCTGATTTTTCACTATAAGCGAAGCTACAACAAACCCCCAGTGCAGTCACCCATATATTGTCACTGACTTACAGATTTCTACAAGTCCAAAAACAGTGTAAAAGGTAAAATAAATGATCACGTTCTCTATCATCTGCAGTAGCATTCTGGTTGACGTGCCCCTTTTAGTTAATGAAAAGAACATGTGTTGCCTGTGTGTGCTCATTTTCCTAACGGTGCTTGTAGCTTGCCTCCATATTGGGGTAAAATGGGCACATTCGCGTTGTAGTTTCGTTCATGTTATGTACCTCAGCACTTCAATCACATGCTATGTAGGAGGCTTTGAAAAACCAAAAGGAAGTACAGCTGGGTGACTGGGAAATAAGGAATGGGTGATTGAGGAAAGAGTCGACATGATGGGAACCAGCAGTTAGCATAATGGCTATGTTGCTGGACTCCCAGGTAGTTGACCATGGTTCGCGTCTCAGACCCGGTGGGTGGCTTAAAACTCACACCGGGCGCATGTGCATGAGTGCCCAAGATCACAGGAGGAGAAGGGATTGGGGCGTGGCCATCCCCCCCTGGGGGAGGGGGAGTGATTTCTCGCTTTCTGTCTCTTTCTGGCGAGTGCACGCGCGCTGTAGCGAAAAACCTCTCCAAAAAAAGAAAAAAAAGAGTAGACATGATCATGTCTTCTTTTGTCCAGGCAAAGTAAATTTCCTCCAAATGGGAGGTTTGGAATAATTTCTAGAGTCCTCCCACTGTAGTAACACGTGAATCTGAGTTACTCCAGTGCCATGGTCACTCATTTCATGTAGTTCCCAGACTAGACCGTTCTTGACTCTTCTTTGACTATACACTAGGTCCAAGATGGCAAATAATAAATGCCACTTCCCTTCTGTTTCTGATGAATGGCTAGTGACAGAGAGTACCTTGTCATTACTGCTCTTTGAAATCTACTACGATTTTGTATTTATTGTTTTACATTTTATCCAGCTGGTTTCCACCCAGCAGTATTTTAGCCTGTTAAGATCATTTATAATTTTTATTTTGTTATCTGTGTATTAGCTATTTCAGTAGCAGGGAAAGATTTTAGGAACGTACAACAGCGACAATACATACACGCGTCTCACTCGTAAGTCTGTAGGTCAGCTGCAGTTGTTTTGTTCCAGGTAGCGAATTTAAGGGGACTTCCAGGTGCAGCTAGAATAATAGTGGCAATCTGAGGCATGCCATCTCCCTGTGCCAGGGAAAGCACACATGGACAAGTTGATCACATAGAGTGTATACTTTAAAGTCAAATGATGTGTACGTCACCACTTCACATTTCTGTAACCATGGCAAACGACATGGCCAAGGCCAGAGTTAGTTCACTAGGGATAGCTTATACCTATCCTTAGTTAACCATGGCATGGATGGGAAGGGAAAGAAAAGATTTAAAAATAAGGGCCCAATGGTAGCTCAGCAATAAAATGTGACACCGTGAGGCCAACCCACCCAGAAAGAGTTGGTTTCTGTCTAGAGGCCTTCCTGAGTGCATCGGTTATGTGTGTGCCTGTGATATGGGGCTGGGTGAGGCTGGGGGTGGGGGATCAGGAAATCATGACTCTGTTAGGGTGCTATCTCTTTATCTCTGTCCCTCTCACTCATGGAAGAACTAAATAAAATTAAGAAGAAAAGAAAAGCTTTGAAAATTATATGTTATATCAGACGTAGCATTAGCTATTTTTTTTTTTTTTTAGTTTGGTGTCTTTTGCAAATTTGACATTGTTGTTATAGAGATACAGCTTCCCAAGCTGACTGTTATAGGTGTCCAACATGCATTTGGATCTGTCAAGATCTCTAGATTTTTCTTTTGGGTTTGGCTGCTTTTAAAGCAGTCAATATGTCAAATTGATCCTTTTATAAAATACATACAACTTGCCTTTCAGGTCCCTAAAATCTTGTAGGAGAAAGGCTTAAGCAATTTCAAAACCACAATGTAAGAAAGTTGTGGTTATTGTCAAGATAAATCGAGACACTTATGTATCATATTTGTTCAGAGATTCAATTTATCATTCAGAATGAGATGGTTGGAAGGAGAATATAGGATTTGGGCTTGGCTATAAAAGTTGGGTAGGAATTGATAAGAGAGCAAGAAGGTAGAATTTGCCATGTATTATGTACATAGAGGTAACAATAAAAAAATTAAAAGTATGTAAGGGGACCGGCAAGTGACGTGGTTAAGGGTGCCGGACTCCCACATGGCTGACTGCGGTTCAAGTCCCAGACCTGGCGGCTTGGATTGCTTTCTCACTTTCCCTCTCTCTTTGACACTCTGTCTCTCTCTGATCAAATACAAAAATAAATAAGTGAATGGATAAATAAAGTTAAATAAAATAATCCTAAAAAAAGGATGTGGGAAAGGGCAGGAGATAAGACTAGTTTAGTTGGGTAATGGGACAGTTGGTGACAAGGCTGGAATGAAAGGTAGAGATATTTTGCGGAGGATTCAAAATACCAGATATTTGTGTTTATCTTAAATACAATGAGAAAAGTCAGAGAAAGAGATAAGGAAAGTGAGAAAGCGCTCCCTGGGCAATGGCCGCCTTGCAATCTCTTTTCCTACATCCTCTTCCAGGATATTAGGCACACACATACACACACTCACTATGTTTTTCAAGCTGCTGGATCTGGGACTTGACTGCTCAGTTGGCCAACTGAGCAGTTGGCCGCTCAACCTCTGTGCTACCTCCGTGATGCGATGTTTTAGAGAATTCAGTTTGTCAGATATAGCAGAGTGGAAAGAGGCAAGAAAAAGTAGCCTGCCCAGAGTCTCTCAGGGTTCTGGTTGTGACATGATGAAGGCCTATGGCAGGGTATTGCCAGTGATGGTAAAACAGAAGGAGATAAAACCTAGGGGAGAAAACCTCCATAGACCTTGATGACAGGTAGGTTTTAGGACACTGAAGAGACATGTCCTCTTGCAGATGCTAGGATTATTTAATTTCTCCATCAACATTGAAGCTATTCTCTGTGCAAGGTTTTTGTTTGTTTGTTTTTTAAGAGGTGTTTGCTATAGGGTGCGTGTGCTCGCCAGAAAGACAGAGAGAGACAGAGAGACAGAAAGCAAGAAATCAACCCTCCCACCCCACCCAGGGGGATGGCCACACTGCAATCCCTTCTCTTCCATTTTCCTTTCGGGATCTTGGGCATGCACGCACATGCACCTGGCATGAGTTTAAGCCACCAGGTCTGGAACTCGAACCCCGATCCACTACATGGGAGTTCAGCAACATAGCCATTACGCCAACAGCTGATCCCTGTGCAAGTTTTAACGCACCAGAAAAAAAATTTTCTAACATGTTATCTATCCTCCCTAGAGTCAGCTTTGCTCAGAGCACAATCAAACATTGTCTTGGTCCTTAGTACAAGTGAGTAAGAGCAGAAGAGCCCCTTTTGATGTCATGGCATCTCTGCATAGAAGGCTGGTTCCACAGGTACTTTGTTGGCAGGGCCATTCCTATACCAGCTCAGCTTTGGCTTTGCGGGACTACATATGTGACAAGAAGATGGAGTACACAGGTGGAAAGAGTAAAAAATCTATAACACACCATGTATGCCTATCCCTGGGACATACATGTTGCCGTATGATTCAAAGTTTGACTCGAATCCCATCTACTTGAAGAAACCCATTGGTTTCATAGGCATACATTCCAAGATCTAATTCTGTCTGTCAGCAGTGCCTACTTGGGGAAGTGACATTTAAGCTGAGATTGTTTTTTCCCTTCTACTTCCCCACATTAAACTGAATTTGTTTTTTGGTACTTGCATTTCAATTCATTTATTTTTTTTTAAATTTTACAATCAATCACTATAATATCATTATAGCATACAAAATTAATTTTCCCATCCAGAATATGTTGTATATTGGCTCAAAGATTTTACCATACAGATTATCAACAAATAACTTTCCATTTTGTGTTTCTTAAATGTTTTGCTTCTTTCTTTTCTCCCTTGATTCCCTCCCTCTCTCCCTCCACCATTTCCTACTCTCCTTCCACACTATCTCTAGTATCTACAGTTGCTCTTCATGCCTTTATACCATCCAATATTTCAGTTTCTGCCATAGAATGTGGATACTTGGTATCTCTTGAGTGGGGACATACACTATCTCTTTCAGAGTCTGGCTTGCTTACCTTAACAGTAAATCTTTCATATTTGTCTACTTGCTATCAAATGCTAGGGTAGGGTCTCATTGTTTTTTATGGTTGAATAGTATTCCAGAGTGTATATGTGCCATGCTTTTTCAATCCATTCGTCTGTTCATGGACATTTGGATTGGTTCCATGTCTTATGAATAATGCTGCAATAAACATGGATGTATAAGTGTTTTTCTGACTGATTGCATTCCTATCCTTTGGCTAGATACCCAGGAGCAGAATTGCTGTATCATATGGTAGTTCTATTTGTAGGTCTTTGAGGAACCTCCATGTTGTTCTCCACAGTGGCTGAACCAGTTTACATTCCCACCAACAATATATGAGAGTTCCCCCTTTTCCACAGCTTCACCAGCATTTATCGTTCTTTACCTTTTTAATCTTAGCCATTCCCACTGGGGTCAGGTGGTATTTCACTGTGCTTTTGATTCATATTTCCCTTATGATAAAGGATGTTGAGCATTTTTTCATATTTAAGCTGAAATTTTAAGCTAAGACCTGAAAGATAAGTTAATTGGTGAAGTTAGGGGAGGTGGTGTTGGTTCAAGGGGCTTTCCAAAAGAAGAACTTCTGGTGAGAAGGCCCTGAGTTTGGGGGAAGATTTTGGCTTATTTCAAGAACAAACATGCTGACATAAGGAAAAGAAAGAATGGCAGAAGATGGGGTTAAGGAAAGTGATAGACAAGTCAGGGCTTTACAGGCTGTATTAAGGAATTTGAATTTCATAAGAGCAAAGAAAACCCATCACAGGATTTTGAGGTTGGTACATGACATGATCTGCTGTGCATTTTAAAAAATATCACTCAATGGGAACCAGCAGTTAGCGTAATGGCTATGTCGCTGGACTCCCATGTAGTCGACCGCAGTTCGCGTCCCGGACCCGGTGGCTTAAAACTCACGCCGGGCACGTGTGCGTGCATGCCCAAGATCCCGAGAGGAGAATGGAGGAGAAGGGATTGCGGCGTGACCAACCCTTCTGGGGAGTGATTTCTCGCTGTCTCTATGTCTCTCTCTGTCTGTCTGGCGAGCGCACGCGCCCTATAAGGAAAAGCTCTCAAAAAAAAAAATCACTCAATGGGACCAGCAGATGGCATAATGGTTACATTGCTGGACTCCCACATAATCCACTGTGGTTCAAGTCCTGGACCCAGGGGCTTAAACTCATACTGGGTGCATGTATGTACATGCATGCCCAAGAGAGGAGAATGGAGGAGAAGGGATTGCAGTGTGACCATCTCCCCTGGGGGGTGATCTCTGACTTTCTGTCTGTCTCTGTCTCTCCAGCAAGTGTACGCACCCTATAGCAAAACTCTCTAAAAGAAAAAAAAAATCACTCAAACTGCTGATTGGAGATGGATTGAAAGGGAACTAAGTTGAAGTGAGGCAGCCATTTGCAAATCTACTGCAATGATCCAAATGAGAAAAGGATGATGGCCGAAGAGATGGAGAGGAGTGAGACTTGAGACATACTTGGAAGGAAGAATCAATAAGGCTTGAGGATCATGTGTGGGGTTGAGGGAAGGCAATGTCAAAGATGAGTCCCATGTATATGGCATGTACCATTTCTAGAAAAAGAGCAGGTCTTGGGAGAAACGTGATGACTTTGATTATTTAAAAAATATTTATTGTAACTTATTTTGTACATGCATTCATTACACATCTTTGTAGGGTACAAAACAATCTTGAAAAACACATATGGGGGTGTAATAAACCAAGCATGTACACATAAGTACTTTGGTTTTGAATGTGGTTTGCAGAGCTCAGTGGACATCCAAGTGGAGATTCAAGTGGGGGCTACTCATGCGGGTGTGGAGCTCCTAGGAGAGGTGCGGACAGGATACCATTCAGGAGCCCTCCTTCTACAGTTGTGCTTGCTTAGCAACACGTGGCCCTTGGAGAATATCACAGAATGTGCTTGTCCAAACCTAGAT
Organism: Tupaia belangeri chinensis; assembly: GCF_000334495.1. Lineage (NCBI taxonomy): Eukaryota > Metazoa > Chordata > Mammalia > Scandentia > Tupaiidae > Tupaia > Tupaia belangeri. Next base: position 1,586,270 of record NW_006159700.1, read on the forward strand.
GGCACAACCTCTCACATACCTAGACTACACGGAATGGACTACTGTAGCCTTATGAGGCCACCACAGTATAAGCTCTGTCATTGACCCACAGGCTGTTTATTATGGGGCATTACTATAGAAGGGATCAAGACTGTGGATGAAGTCATCACCACATAGCACTGTGAGAAGAGTAGGTTAAGAAGTGGATCGGGGGTGAGAGGGAGGGAAACAAGGAAAGGAGGGAGGAAAGGGGAGGGGGAAGCAAAACATTTAATGGACACGAAAATGGAAAATGATCTGTTGCTGATAATGTGTATGGTAATATTTTTTACTACACTAATATGCAGTATATTCAGTTCATTTTGTATGCTGTAAAGAGGAACAGTAATTAAATGTAAAACAAGAATAATAAAAAATGGGCCAAGGTCCGGACCCTAACGGCATTTCACATTTAAAGGTTTGGTCGTGGGGATGGAGGCAATGCAGAAAGAATGCCAGTAAAGAGAATGTGTTGTCACTGTGACCAACGAAGAAACTGCTTTAAGAATGGAAACAGCAACTGTGCCGAACGTTTGTGACTGGTGCAGTGAATCAAGGAGGCAAAAACGTCCCCTGAGTTAAAACGACACCGTCCCCAGTCTGGCTTATGCATGGGTTCTTGGTTTGGGGCCTAATGCAGGGATCTCCAAGTTTGTAGCTCTGCGGACACTGAACTTCCTTTTAGCTGTTCTCTAAAAGATGTAAACAGAACCTCAGGTCTTCCCCATTGCAACACCAAGCGCTTCGACCTGTAGCTCAGGCAAGACCTCCCACCCTAAGCTCAGGAGCCACCGGCGCGGAGGGCGGTGGCGCTGCTGCGGAACAGCCGCGGTCCATTGGCTGCGCACGGGCCGGGCCAGGGCC
>NW_006159700.1:1587924-1603739 GCF_000334495.1 Tupaia belangeri chinensis
ATGGGCTGGCCCGGGCACCAGCCTGGCCATTGGCGGACGCGGAAGGGGGCCGGCCGTCGGCGGGGCCTTTTCTCTCGCTTTCCTTTCGCTTTCCTGCGCCGCGGCCCCTCAGCGGTCCTGCTGTGTCTGAGCCTTACTCCTGTCACACCCCAATCCGGGTAGAGACGACCCTGCACACCAGGAAAGGCTGCACCGCTGCACGCTCCTACCCAGCCCTGGCGGCTCCGGCGCTCTGAGTGAGTGGGCAGGTGGTTCTGGGTGCCCGAGGGTGGACGCCCAGGGACTGGGGCCCGCAGGGCAGTCCGCTGCACGCCGGGCGAGAGCTCGCATTTCAGAGAGAGAACCTGTCCTGAGTGTCCCAAGGGTGAGCAGGACCACCTGCTCTCGGTGGTTGCCCAGTCAGTCGTTCTCTGGCATTCGCAGGATGACTCTGAAGTAGAATGTCTTCCCCAGAAGACACTGCACCTCTTACTGCCCCTGCCCACGTTTTCTTCTTTTTTCAGAAAGTTTCATTGGTCGTGAGCCATCCTGGTGAGCTGTCTCGGAATCCTGTAGGCACCTCCAACGTCTAGACTCTTAACGGACTGTGTGCTTGCTGTTTGTTGCGTGAATTCCCCAGCCCCCTGCTGGGGCACAGAGTGACAGGTCAGTAAGTGGTCATGACAGTGAATGAATGGATACGTGACTCTGGAATCTTAACTATGTTTAAGGATGGAGGAACTTAGTGTCTTTCTGGAAATAAAAAGTTCCTGCAAACCCCCAAATAATACAGTTACTCTTTTCAACAAAGTTCTGAACAGAAAAGAGTTCCGGGGCGGGTACATAGGTGTGTGGGTGGTTGTGCTGTGAAAATTGTTTTTATAGGTGAGAGAGTGAGTTGTTTTTGTGGGGCAGAATAAGACTGGAGCCTCAAGCACAATCTACTGTGCAACAATTAATGAGGATGCTGGGCTCAAACTGGTGGAACCATAATCAGATTGCCTTTTCCTCCTAATTCCATCTGAAATACATAAGATTTTAATTTAACAAACTTATTGAGCTATATGCAGGGCACTATCCCAAGTCCTTTTTTTTTTTTTTTTTTAAATAAAGAAAAATAGTCCTTCCTGAATTCTGGAACTTACCCCGCTCAGAGGAGACATCACTAGAGCTTTACAAGGAAGACTAGAACTGCGTCTGGGTAAGTCTCAGACAGCTTAATGGAGCAAGAGGCATTTGTACCTAGTTTTGAATGCTGGTAGGATTTAGAGAAGCAAAAATTTGTGAGGAGGCTGTTTGCAAAGGTGAGTGGCAGCTGGAGTGAAGCAGAAATTTTGGGCACTGGCCAATAATTTGGCAAGTGGATTGCTTTGTTGATGGATGAAGATGGACGTGGAGTGGAAATCAGCCTAGGAATGGACAAACCATAGCATTTTTGCACAGAATCCTGATGGAGTCTAATCTGTGTGCAGTAGAGGCTGGAATGGGAAGATAAAAGTGTGGGAAGCAAGGAGATAGCATGTCCTGGATTAGAGAGAAGAAGTCAACATTCATTTGGGTTTGAGCCAGGTTACTACCACTTCCTGGGTTGACAACACATTTTATGAGAAGAAGAAATTGATTCTGGATTTGTTCATTGATAAATATTGACTCACCTGCTCTGTGGAAGGTGCAATGTATGTACTAGCTCATCCGATCGTAGCAACCACCTTGGTGATGGAGAGAGTAAATCATCTGGGTTCACTTGGCTAATGAGAGACATTGCAGACCCTGCTAGTAACAGTCCAACGTATTTGTTTTAGGCACATTCTTACTGGACACCGAGCAGGAAGGGAGGGAGCTGAAGAGTTGGAGGCTTCTGCTCCAGGACAATAAATTTGAAGTGAAAAATCAAACTGCTACAGCAGGTGTAGCAGGGAGTGGACTTGAATTCATTTCTACTGGTATTTGTGAGGGTAACTAGCTTTATAGTCCAGGCATTTCTTTACTCTCTTTCGGAAGGACATTCACGGAGAGGGCATGACTTCATGCTTGCACATGCATGCTTGATAATAAGCATGCATACACACTCTTCCGTGTCCTAATTTAAAAACCGGACCCCCTCCTTTGAGGTCTGGCAGGACAACTCTGAATGTTGCCAGTCATGTGTTGATATAAATCCTAAATTGTGTTATGGTCATGGAAGGTCCTTCATCTTCCAGTTGGATTTTAGGACTTCCTTAAATTAAGTTTTTGTTACAATTTTTAATCTCCAGAATAGCTACATAGAAATTGGCTTAATGGTTATCAAGAGGTAAGTATTATTTTATCCTTTCAAATTACATTTAACATCATTGTTTCGATCTTTAAAATTATTGCTAAAATTTGGGGCCAGCAGGTGGTGTAGTGGTTACAGTGCTGGACTCCCCACGTGGCTGACCATGGCTGGAGTTCGAGCTCCAGGGGCTTGAAACTCATGCCAGATGCTTATGCGCACATGCCCAAAATCCCAGGAAGAGAAGGGATTGTGACATGGCCATCTCCCCTGGGGGATGATGTCTCACTTTCCCACTCACTGTTTCTGTGTGTCTTTCATTTCCAGTGAGCTCATGTAGCCTAAGGCAAAAATCTTAAAAAAAAAAAATTATTACTAAGATTTAAAACATTTTTTTGCCAGCTATATTGCTAGTAATAGGCAAAGAAAATGTGTTTCTCTTAAACTGAGTATGACAAAAATAATTTTACTGTATAAGATAAAGCGCAAATGCTAAAATATTAAAATCTTAGTTTTAAATATATTGAGTTAAATCACAAATGTACTGTAATTTGTAGGAGAGCAATTTTGGAGAGTTCCTGTGATTTGTCTGAAGGCAAATATAATTAATTAATGTTTTCCATTTATTTGATAAAAGTGCATTGTCATTTTAAAGGCATACTTACTGGATAACACTGTTCTAGAGGTACACCAACAAACAGAATCCCTCAAAAGTCTCTCTTTTATGTGGCAAAAAAAAAAAAGACAATAATCAAAATTTTTAAAATGGGACTCTGTGGTAGTTTAGACAGTGCTAAGTGCTATGGCAAAAATACATCAGGGGGCTGGCGTTGTAACACAGTATTTAAGCACCATGCATAGGAAGCTGGATCCCATCTGGCTGACTGCAGTTCAAATTCCAGCCCTAACAGCTTGAAAAACATGCCAGGCACATTTGTGTGTGTGCTTTAAATCCTGATGGGATGGAGAGATGGACGGAAAAGGATTGTGATGTGACTGTCCCATCGGGGGGTTGCTGCTTCCCTCTTTGGTGACCACACATAGCTTCTTGTAATTAAAAAATAAAAGAAAAGAAAACTAACATTGAGGAAAAGGAGTAGTGTTTTCAAGAGCTGGAGGTGGTTGCAGTTTAAATAAGGTGGACAGAGAAAATTGCCCTGATACATTGACAATTGAGCAAAGATCTGCAAATGTGTGTCTCCTGAAGGAGAAAAAAAAAGACCTCAAAACTTACTAAAAACCAGGCTTTAGAATATAGACACAATCAAGAAAAACAGGTTTGGGCTAAGCAAGATACTTAAAAGAAACATCGTGCTAGAAAGGACTTTTTTTGGAGAGATTTTTCCTGTAGAGGGCGTGCACTTGCTGGAGAGATGGAGAGAGACAGAAAGTGAGAAAGCACCCCTTGGGCGGATGACCTCACTGCAGTCCCTCCTCCTACATTCTCCTTTTAGGATTTGGGGCACACATGTACAAACACCCAGTGCGAGTTTTAAGCCACCAGGTCTGGGACTCAAACTGGGGTCAACTGTGTGGGAGTCCAGCAACATAACTATTATGCCATCTGCTGATCCATAGAAAAGGTTCCTTTAGAACTATGGTCTTTTTTTTTTTTTTTTTTTTTGGAGAGGTTTATGCTATAGGGCCCATGCACTCACCAGAAAGAGAGAGACAGAGAGACAGAAAGCGAAAAATCATCTCCCAGGGAGGATGGCCATGCTGCAATCCCTTCTCCTCCTTTCTTCTTTTGGGATCTTGGGCCCGCACGCACACATGCCCGGCGTGAGTTTAAGCCACCGAGTCTGGGACTCGAACCGCGGTTGCCTACATGGAAGTCCAGCGACATAGCCATTATTCTAACTGCTGGTCCCTAGAGCTGTGGTCTTTAATAATATATGTTCTTTTTCCCTTTAGGATGTCTCAGTGGTATGAGCTGCAGCAGCTTGACTCCAAATTTCTGGAGCAGGTTCACCAGCTTTATGATGATAGTTTCCCCATGGAAATCAGGCAGTATCTGGCACAGTGGCTAGAAAAACAAGACTGGTAAGGATAACTCACTACCAGAAGTAGTTTATTTATTATTATTATTTATTAAAAATAATTATATATTATTTATTATTATTTATTAAAAATACTTGTGTATTAAGTGACTGGAAATGTTTACTGGACATGAGTCTTATCAGTGACTATTGGGATTGTCTGTTGCAGAAAAGTTTGTTGATTTAAAAAGGGGCATGTTTTATTTTTTTTCTTAAGAGAAAGATTTATGCTGTAGGGCGTGTATGCTCATCAGAGAGACAGAAAGCAAGAAATCACTCCCCCAGGGGGGATGGCCACGCCACAATCCCTTCTCCTCCATTCTCCTCTCGGGATCTTGGACACATGCACATGCCTCCGGTGTGAGTTTTAAGCCACCAGATTCAGGACTTGAACTGTGGTCAACTACATGGGAGTCCAGGCCATTACGCCAATCTGCTGAAAAGTATCATGTGTCTTTACAAAGCTAATCACTTTAGTCATTAAACACTTCTAGGTAGTTTTGTCAAATGTAATTATGACACGTACTTGTAAATGCTTTAGACAGTAGGTAATACTGGCAACAATTATTTGGTTGCCAGGGAAGTCATGACATAGTTTAACGTGGAAAAACACATCATGACTTTCATTTCGGCCTAATATTTTCCAACCTAGAATCCAAACTATAGAAGAAGTAATTTAAAAGAAAAAAAGTCAAATTTTGGTAAAACATTGATTACAAATATGGAGAAGATAATACAATTAAGGGATATCTTTTAATAATATTCATTTTACTTTAAAGTTTATTGTTTGTTATTGCAAATATTTTGAACAGCTGAAAATATTTGATATAATAAATGAAAGACCTCTCTCCCTTTAGAAATAGTCGTCTGAATATTTACCTATACAATCTCTTAGAATTCTAGAATTTTTCATGCTAATTGCATATAATAGAAATACTGTATAAACTACTGTTTTAAAAATGTCAGGTTCAGGGGACCAGCAGTTAGCCTAATGGCTGTGTCGCTGGACTCCCACGTAGTCGACCACGGTTCGAGTCCCGGACCCGGTGGCTTAAACTCACGCCAGGCGCGTGTGCGTGCATGCCCAAGATCCAGAGAGGAGAATGGAGAAGGGATTGCAGCGTGGCCATCCCCCCTGGGGGGTGATTTCTCACTTTCTGTCTCTCTGTCTCTCTCTGTCTGTCTGTCTGTCTGGCGAGCGCACGTGCTCTATAGCAAAAATCTCTCCAGAAAAAAAAAAAGTCAGCTTCAGGAGAAAAAAACTAAGAAAACTCTTTAAGATTTTTTTATAATTTCAGTATGGAAAGCAAAGTTCGTTTCGTCTGTTTTAAGAAGTATTTCGAATGTAATGTGTCGATTTAAAATCTCCTAGGGAGCATGCTGCCAATGATGTTTCATTTGCTACCACCCGTTTTCATGACCTCCTATCCCAGCTGGATGATCAGTACAGTCGATTTTCTTTGGAGAATAATTTTTTACTGCAGCATAATATAAGGAAAAGCAAGCGTAATCTTCAGGTATGTCTGTGTTTCTGTGTTTTACTTGGAATGTCCCCTGTTTACATGAGACAGCTGTCTTTATTTGGGAATACTGTTGAGCACACATACGTTGGTATTTAGAGACAGGACAGGGACTATAAATAAACTCTTTATTGTGGCTAAAATTTATAGCATAAATAAAATAAATGATCAGTTTCTTTATAAACTCACGGGCATTCTCACCTGTAAGACGTCAGTAATTCTGAAGTAAATGTGATTTTATAACCTCGTTTCACTAAAAAAGTATTGTTATATATACCAAAGAAGAGAGGCTGAGTTTCAAAACCAGTGAGCTATAGTAACACATCAAAGCTCCAAAGAACTTCTGTGATCGGTTCAGTTTAAGTTCTTGGTATACGGATGACCAATAAGTACAGAAAGATTTGACCTTTTAGAGGCTCAGGAATGAGTTGGTGTATTGTAACCATATCCACCTTGCCTTACTTCTGGTGGAGTTGCCCTTCCCTGGAAGATAAAGTCAAAGGAAGACCCAGACAAGAGATAACATACTACAGAGTTTCAGTTCTTCAAATGTACTCCCAGCATGCCCTTGATCTGGCTGCCATATTTATTTCTGTATTAGTGGAACTTTTCTGTTTTATTTATTTATTTATTTAGAGAGAGTTTTGTTAGAGGGCACTTGTGCTTGACAGAGAGACAGAGACAGAGACAGAAAGCAAGAAATCACCCCCAGGGGGAATGGCCACACCACAATCCTTTCTCCTCCATTCTCCACTCAGGCTTTCGGGGATGCATGCACATGTACCTGGTGGGAGTTGCAAGCCACTGGGTTCAGGTCTCGAACAATGGTCAGGTGTGTGAGAGTCCAGTGATTCAACCATTGTGCCATCTGCTGGTCCTTAACTTTTCTGTTTTAATAGAGGCGAAAGCTATCATTTTCTTGTTTCATATAACACAGCCATACTTTTCACCATAGATTATTGCAGACTTTCCTTTGTGAGTGTATCTGTGATGATATAATACCAGTGAGTAGGTATTTCACTTACAGAAGTTTGCTCTCGTACAAGCTTTGCTTGAAGGTACTGTTAGAAGGAGCTATGATTTGCAGTATTTGTCCTTGACAATGGCAACAGAAAGTCTGAGGCGATATTTTTTATCTAATTCAAAGCATAGACCAACAGATACATTAATTGAGGAATATCCTGGGTATTTTTTATGTCATTTGCATTATTTCTGGATCTTAACAGAAGATAGTTGGTCTCAAGAAGTGTGGAAATATTATTTAAAAAATAAATACTCTAAATATATATTGTAAAAAGAATAAATGCATATTATAAATATATATTTAAATTAAAATATATGAGCCATATATGAAAATAACTTGTAAAAAAGAATTTTTGCTAGAGGGTGCATGTACTCACTGAAGAGAGAGAAAGGGCAAGTCAGAAGGCATCCCCAATGGGGGATGGTCACACCACAGTCCCTTCTCCATTCTCCTTTCAGGATTTTAGACATGCATGCACACACACATACCCAGTGTATTCTTCAAGCTCCCAGGTCTAGGACTCGAACCAGGCTGTTAGCCAGGTGGATCCACCTTAAGCACCATGCCACCAATTGACCCATAGTTTTTTTTCAGTCAAGAAGTGCTTTAGGTACTTGTACTTAATTGGAAAGTTAAAACAGTTTTTGTAATAATTTATGAAAGGGTTAGTATGATTTGAACAAAAAAGCTTATATTAGAATTTAATAGATGTGAAATGAGGTCTCTCAGAGAATACCAACACATTCATATGAATTTATCATATGCAGTGGCTTAAGCATTCTGAATTTTAATTTGTTTTTATTCTAACTATCCATGTGTAGGATAATTTTCAGGAAGATCCGGTACAGATGTCCATGATCATCTATAGCTGTCTGAAGGAAGAAAGGAAGATTTTGGAAAATGCCCAGAGATTCAATCAGGTATATTTTTTTCTAATTAATCACTAAGAATTATAATACAATAAAAACTCATTTATTTATTCATTCAGCAAACATTGCTGAGGCTTCAATACAAGGCAGTGGTCAATATCAATCTGATTTCATAGCTCCAAGGAATGGGAAAAATCTAGCTTAGAGATTTTATTTAACCAGGCTTTAAGGAAGATCCTAATCTCGTGGAATTAAGGTCTAGTGAGGAGAGAGACAACTCTTAAACTAGATCCTTTTAGCTACCGTAAGGCACTATGAATGGTGACATGTTGGGGGAGAGGAATGACAGGGCAATGAGGTTGATTCTTTAAATCAGGGTCAGGAAACTTCTGAGGTGCTGGCCTAGGAATGGAAACAGGCAGATGGGCGTTCTTGGAGTAGTGGAGGAGTGGCAGTGGAGGCACGCAGTCCATATCATTAGTGGAGATGGGAAGAATTGGACAGAAACAGGTTATGTTTTAGGCATGGTGCCAACAAGGCATTGAAGGATTGGATGTAGGAGTGAGAGAAAGTGAAGAACCTACGATTGTGACTTGAGCCACTGGAGAATGGTAATGCTGTTATCTGAGCTGGAAAGACAGGGAAGAGAGCAGAACCAGGGCTTTTAATAGGACATAATAGGTTTAGGGGGAGAAGAATTGGTTAGGGAGAAAAAGGCTTTGTTTTGAAAGAGGTTAAGCTCTTCTATTAAATATTTAAGACATCCAAAGAGTAAATGAATTGGAGTTGTACCAGTACCAAGATTTTTCATCACGGATCTTCTAGTCCTAAAATAGACTTGCCTGGCAATCAGAGTCCACAGTGTTTTGAAGTTGCGTTGGCATTTGTCATTCCTTTCTTGAGCAGTGGGTTGGTGGCACTCCAGCAGGCAGGCAGGGAGTTGTGAAACCACGTTCTGGCTGAGACCATTCCAGTAGGAGGGGGGAATGCCAATATACACAGGCAATGCATCCTGTTGCATTTCACTAACAACTAGCAGGAGAACCATGCAGCAGCAGTGGGGAGGGAGAGAGGGTTTAAGTGGCAGTTGTGGATGCTATTCTGCATCTTGAGTATTTGTCCAAGTCCTTTTGAATCTGCTCTTCCTGGGCAGTAGTTCCTGTCTCCCTGTCACACTGAATGTACCTTGCTGTACCAAGCTCATAAAGATATGTATATTTGTTACAAATTCAAGCTGGTTAATTCAACTTGTACCCAACCTAGTGAATGAAAGTATATATCAATGTCGAAGGAAAAGCTGGCCGTGTCATTATCTGTGCAACTGGGTGTGTGTCTGGAAGGTTTTCAGTAAGATGTTTTGATTATGTGGGATTTTCATCCCAAGAGTAGTAAGTCATGGGACTCTCTTGTGTTTCAGATATTCTTTAGTGGACAGCTATATGCAGAGGCGGGCAGAAGGACAAACTGTCCTTCTCACCCAAGCATGTCCCTCCTCGTGTTTGGCTCCTTGGCCCAGCATTGGCCTTGCAGGCAGAGGAAGTGGTTTCTGCTCTCCGTATCACCCCACCCCCTGGCTATTCTCTGGGCCTTGAAGGCTTGTGGCCTTTGAGCTCTACACTAAAAGTGTAGGTAGGTAATCTGGCAAGAGGTTCATTCGGAACCTCTCAGAGGATAACTAAGTTATCAGTGAACACCTGCAAGATAAGCTCCTGCATGTCTGAGGGTATCAAGGCAAGGGAAAAGGTAATTAGGTGCCTCCTTCCCAAAGATGTCCAGCTTGGCATTACTACTGGATTGGCATTTTAGAAACATTTCTTTGCCATTTCTTTCACCACTTGTGGAAATAACTACATTTTATTAACGTGTCTTCTAATTATACTGTAACGTGTAGGCATGGAGTGATGAGACATCTGTTTGCTCCAGAATAATCCAGATTTGAGGCCAGAGGAATAAGGAGAATGTGGATAAAATAAGAATGTCCATGAATTGATAGTGGTTCAAGCCATGTGGCAGCTACATGGGGAGTCAACAGAGTGGTCAAGTTAAAAACATACAAACTTCTGAGGCTGGCAGGAGGCATGGTAGTTAAAGGCACTGGACTCCCACATAGCTGACTACGGTTCAAGTTCCAGACCTGGTGGCTTGCTTTCTCACTTTCCCTCCCCCACAACCCCGTCTCTCTCAAATTGAAAAAATATAATAATAAAGTTAAATAATTCTTAAAAAAAAAAACCAACAAACTTCTGAGTCAGCTCAGAGCATTTAAAGAGCACAGAATTTTGGAGCTACATTGGGGAAGGAAAGTTTCTGTCATTTTTAAAGTTTATTCATATAAGGAGTGCATGTGTGTGCCTGAGAGATTTACTCACCCATGACAGACTCTCATCACATTATGATCTCTTCCCTGGGCTTCTAGCTTGTCTAGTTTTGGGCATACATGCATGCCACTGCATATTTTCAAGCCAGCCCAGGATCCAAACCCATAGTCGACCACGTGGTTTCCAAAACTGTGGTTCAGTTTCTACCAACAGTGCTACCAGACTGGGACCTGTTATTTATTTTTTTAATAGAAGAGATTTTATAAATATGTTTAAGAGACTACTATACGAGGAGATTTTAGATTGTTTATGGGGAAAAAATGGAGTTAAAGTACAAGTTTATTTTGTTGCAAAACTTTTTGGAATCCATACATATTTTTTTCATGATATTCGTATTTTTCATGAACTTTTTGAAGACCTTGTATATCTACCCTCTAGTGGACTATAAATGTTTTTTGCTCGTTTGGTTGGTTGGTTTTTAGAGAGATTTTTGCTATAGAATGTGTATGCTCACCAGAGAGACAGAAAATGAGAATCATCCCCTGGGGGATGGCCACACCACAGTCCCTTCTCCTTCAGTCTCCTCTCTGGACCTTGGGCATGCACACACACATGCCTGGTGGTAGTTTCAAGCCACCATGCCTGGGACTCGAACCATGGTCGGCCATGTGGGAGTCCAGTGATATAACCATGATGCTGTCTGCTGGTCCTTTGTCTGCTTTTTAATAGCACACTGAGCCTTTTTCTTTTTTTCTCTCTTCTCCCTATCTCCTTGCCTCTTCTTGTGTGTGTGTGTGTGTGTGTGTGTGTGTGTGTGTGTGTGTGTGTGTGAGAGAGAGAAACACACTATGTGTGTATATCCGCGTCTTGTGTGTGTGTGTGTGTGTGTGTGTGTGTGTGTGTGTGTGTGTGTGTGATGAAGAAGCTGATTCAATGGGTGGATACCATTGAGATCCACAGAGCTCCCAGGGCATGGTGATCATTGCTCTTATGTTTGGAGGGAGGACATGAAGTGGACTTGAGGCTCTTCTTTGCCGTTCTATCTTTGTGATCTTGAGTAATGAGAGTTACCATATGCTGAGTCTTATCACGTTTCAGATCCTGTATTAAACATTCTATAAACTTTATTTTACTCAGGAAAGTGCTTTCAATATGCTTGTTTAAGTCATATTCTTTTTTCTTTTTTCTTTTGAGATGTTTTTGCCTTAGAGCATGTTTTGTTTTTCTTTTGAGATGTTTTGCCTTAGGGCACATGTGTTTGTGGGGTTGTGGAGAGGAGAGATAGAGAGGGAAAGTGAGAAATCACCTCCAAGGTGAGGGGATGGCCTCTCTGCAATCCCTTCTCCTTTCTCTACCTGGGATCTTGGGCATCCACGCACACAGGCTCACATGAGTTTCAAGTAACTGGGTCCAGGACTCAAACAGTGGTTGGTCATGTGGGAATCCAGCGACGTAACTGCTACACCATCTGTTGACCCCAAGACAGTCATAACTCATTTTACCACATAAGAAAGGGTTGAGTACTTTGCTGAAGGTCACAAAGCTGATGGGGAGTGGGTTGGGGATTTGAAGGTAGAATAGTCTGACTCTAAAGCCAGTTCACTGGAGAAGTCACTCTTCAGTTTTCTAATCTGAGATGGCATGTGAGGGTATTCTTATGGGGACCTCTGACACCCATGAAATGCCAGTCACATACCCCCCACTTCTCATTCAGGGAGAGCACAGCCTCCCTGAGCAGATTTTTTCTTGGTCTGGAGTCTGTGAATGATTCAGTTCCGATTAAAACCCTCCAACCAAGATCTCTAGAGGTGCAGGTATGAAATGAGAAAGAGCAGAGGAAGGCTAAGGCCCTTTCTGATGTTAGTGTTTGCTATTGAGGTTTTAAATACTGCTGGTTTGTCAGAAAGTTAAAGCTATAAGCTCACCCTGGGAATAGTCATCAAAAGCGTGGCATGGTTGTAATGATTTGTAATGAATTAAGTACATGCTGGTAAGGTACCAGCTTAAGCAGCTGCTTAACAAGAGGTGGTGATTGGGTAGGGGGAGGCAGGGAGGAGTAAGGAAACACCAAAGGGTTTCAGTAGCAAGGCAGACAGGGAATGGAGTGGCTGAGAATGCAGCTGTGTCCTGATAGCCATTAGTGTTCACACTCCCATCTGCTAAACTAACCCTTGATTGTGTGGGAGGAGGACTGAGGAGTCAAGACCCTGCAGTGGCCTGGTCCCTCAGTCTGGTGTTGACAGAGCTGTTACAGAGCCCAGGGGACATAGAGTCTGTACCCAGCTGGCTTAGAAGCAGCAACAGCAAAGATTTTCCTGCATGGGGGGAAGCCTCATGGAGCTGCTCAGGGTGACAGCTCATCTGACAGGCCAGAGAATCCCTTTTATTACTTAGTGATATATGGTACCGGGGGCTACGTTCATACTCTTTTCATGTATTTCTCATTGACTAGTACAACTTAATATGCTTGATCTAATACAGCTGATATGATTCAGGTGCTTTGAACATGTGTTATTCCAGAAAACAGAAAATGAAAGTTTTCTACAGAGAATAACTTTGACTACCTACACCTATTAAAGATAGAGCAAAAAAGTTCCAGGCCAGTTTTACTTAAGGCTATTAGTGTAGAAGTTCTAAGTAAAATAGTAGGGATCAGAATGAAGTACTGTATTACGAAATGAATACATCAGAGCCAGCAGGTGGCATGATGGTTAAGGCTGGACTCCCATGTTTTCAACCATGGTTTGAGTCTTGGACCTGGTAGCTTGAAACTCACACTGGGTGCATATGTGTGTGTGTGTGTACGCACGCGGGCATGTGCATGTGCCCAAAATCCAAAGGGGAGAATGAGAGAGAAGGGGTTGCGGTGTGGCCATCTTCCCAGGGAGTGATTTTTCACTTTCCTTCTCTCTGTCTCTCTTTGGTGAGCACACGTGCCCTATGGCAAAAACCTCTTAAAAAAAAAAAAGAAATAAAAAAGTGAATGCATCATGACTAAGCAGGATTTTTTACAGGTTATAAGGGTAGACCATGGCTAGGAAACCCATTCACATAATTCACTCTATTAATAGATAGACATAAGGACAAAAAGCAATCTCTTCTCTCCATAAAGGCAGAAAGGTCTAACAAAAATTCATACCTGTTCCTGAATAAAACACTAAATAAGATAGAAATTGATGGGCTTGCCTCGCTCCATAAACGCTGAGAGTTTGACAAAATCAAAGCCTATTCCTGATTTTAAAAATAAGAAGAAGATAAAAATTGATGAATACATCCTTTAGGTTTTTTATACATTTTTTAATTATATAGACAAATTGTAGATATGTATATTTATAAAATACAAAGTAGCTTTAGGATTTTTAAACATCACAGAGAATCCTTGAAGTAAGGTAATTAACAAATACACCTGCAATATTTCACATTTTCTGTAATGAGAATATTAGAATCATAATCTCCTAACAATATTAGAAGGCACAATACTCAATTACGAGCTATGTTCACCATGCTTGCATTCACCTTCACAAACTCTTCTAAAACTGAGCATATCCCAGATGTCTTCTTGTTTCTATGTAGTTCCTGAAACTATGGTGCAAACATTTCTTTCTTTCTTTGTTTTTTGTTTCTTTTTTTTTTTTTTCAGGCTTTTGCCATAGTTTCATGTGCTCACCAGAGATCTCTTAGTTTTCTAAGTTAACTTTTTTCTTTCTCCCATGAGCAAGAGAGTGACAGGTATTCCCCACAGGGCCTTCACAATGCATTTCACTCCCAGCTTCAGCCAGCCTTTGATCAGGGGCATACCTGCACCCGGTGTGTTCATGGAGGTTTCTGGGTGTGAACAGAGAACCTTCCGACAAGGGCAGCCTTGCAGAGTATTGTGTTCATACTGTGCCACCTCCAGTTCCATGGATACCTCTTCAACACACAGTTCTAGGGATCATATCTTACTTGAACAACTCCAGTAAGCCAGGAACACAGCAAGGATGTCCAATATTTTCACTGCTTTTTAACATCATATTTGTGGTATGGCTAATGCAATGAAATAAAAGAACAAACAGTTAAAAGTGTAAGAATTTAAAACAACACATAAGGCCCAGCTGCAGGGGTGCAGGCAGTAGAGCACAGCCGAGCAATACTGCAGCCATTTGGGCCCCAGGGTTTGGGATCCAGGTTCAGTCTGAACATGTTGGCATACCTGCAGATACACCATGATCCTGGCCCACTAGGAGAGGAGGCTGGGTGCAGAGCACGTCACAGTGCAGCAAGACCATCAAGATTTCCTTCCTATACGTGTCTATCTGTCTGTCTTTCTCTCTCAAGAAATAAAGTGAAAAAAAAAATCAAAGATATTAGCTCTATCTGCATTAATTCATAATTTTATTGTGATCCCAGTAAAAAAATATGAACAAGTTGTTTTCTGGTGCTATACAAATGAATTTCGAAATTCACATGAAAAATAAACATGTAAGAATGACAAGGAAATGCCTGAAAAAGTAGAACAATTAAATGGGACTAACCCTCCCAGTTACACTGCAAATTCTGCCTGATTAAACATGAATCAAGGGCTTACAATTCTGAGCAGACAGACCAATGGGAAGAAAAGAAAAATTGAGAAGTAAATCCAGATGCAGGTGGAAATGTATATGAAGATAAGATACTGCTGGTCTGGAGACCACACTTCTAATCACAAGGCTTTGATATAAATAACTATGGGGTTAATAATAATCTTGTATATGGAATTTGAAAAACTCTGAAATAAATTCCTTTGTGGTGCCATGTAACTGTATGAATAATGGAAACTTCCAGAAATACTGTTTATTTTAGGTATAAACTAAGTCTAGTCTTTCTGTAGCCCTGTTGACAGCTTGCTAGCATTTTCTTGGATCTAGGGAACTGGATTATTTCTGTTGACACACATTTGAGAGGCTTGTAGTAAGTCTTTTAAGGCCTGGGAGATAAGTGGGCACTGATATGGATTTGACTTTGGAGTATAGCCAGTGAATAAATACACCAGAGGTGGGGGTGGGGTGGGGAACGATGGCTGTTAACCATGCACTTCCCGTTATAGGCTCAGTCAGGGAATATTCCAAGCACTGTGATGTTGGACAAACAGAAGGAACTTGATAGCAAGGTCAGAAACGTGAAGGACAAAGTGATGGTGAGTATGGGGTAAATACATACATTAATTCTCTAAGTTTTTGTAGAGGGGACATTTGACTCTTCTTAGGGTAAACCTTGTAACAATTCAGTCTTAGAAGTAAGTAGTTTTGCTGAAGTTCCAAACCGTAAATACACACACTGGTAAAACCAATGACCATGTAGTCTTTTTATGGCCCTGTTGTAACTTCCGAATATGAACACTTTCTTGAATGACCATGCAGTCAATGTCAACTTTGCTCCATTGCCCAGTAAGCTAGGTATGGCTACTATAAATAGCCCGTATGTCTACGCCTCTCAATTCACAGAGGTTAGACAAAGCTCCAGGATAAACTTGGCCCATCTTCCTCAAACACCTGCTTTTCTTCTGTGACTTAGAAAAGGAACAAAAACATGTTATTTAAAGAAGTCATGATACATTACTGATTAGAATGAGACATCCAGAGCAATTTTAAGATGAAACTTCCAGGACAGTTTATGGAAACTTATGATTTAACAACTTCATTGGGAAGCAGAGAACTCCTTTGGTGTATGTGTTGGTGTGTGTGTGTGTGCCTTCTCGCTACTGGTCGAGCTGTCTAGGGGAAAGGTAAGGAGTTCTGTCTTGGCTGAGACCTGCTTTTGTGGAACAGGCTTTCTGGGTAAGCAGTACATTCCT
>NW_006159700.1:1605867-1647702 GCF_000334495.1 Tupaia belangeri chinensis
TTTCTTTCTTTGTTTTTTGTTTCTTTTTTTTTTTTTTCAGGCTTTTGCCATAGTTTCATGTGCTCACCAGAGATCTCTTAGTTTTCTAAGTTAACTTTTTTCTTTCTCCCATGAGCAAGAGAGTGACAGGTATTCCCCACAGGGCCTTCACAATGCATTTCACTCCCAGCTTCAGCCAGCCTTTGATCAGGGGCATACCTGCACCCGGTGTGTTCATGGAGGTTTCTGGGTGTGAACAGAGAACCTTCCGACAAGGGCAGCCTTGCAGAGTATTGTGTTCATACTGTGCCACCTCCAGTTCCATGGATACCTCTTCAACACACAGTTCTAGGGATCATATCTTACTTGAACAACTCCAGTAAGCCAGGAACACAGCAAGGATGTCCAATATTTTCACTGCTTTTTAACATCATATTTGTGGTATGGCTAATGCAATGAAATAAAAGAACAAACAGTTAAAAGTGTAAGAATTTAAAACAACACATAAGGCCCAGCTGCAGGGGTGCAGGCAGTAGAGCACAGCCGAGCAATACTGCAGCCATTTGGGCCCCAGGGTTTGGGATCCAGGTTCAGTCTGAACATGTTGGCATACCTGCAGATACACCATGATCCTGGCCCACTAGGAGAGGAGGCTGGGTGCAGAGCACGTCACAGTGCAGCAAGACCATCAAGATTTCCTTCCTATACGTGTCTATCTGTCTGTCTTTCTCTCTCAAGAAATAAAGTGAAAAAAAAAATCAAAGATATTAGCTCTATCTGCATTAATTCATAATTTTATTGTGATCCCAGTAAAAAAATATGAACAAGTTGTTTTCTGGTGCTATACAAATGAATTTCGAAATTCACATGAAAAATAAACATGTAAGAATGACAAGGAAATGCCTGAAAAAGTAGAACAATTAAATGGGACTAACCCTCCCAGTTACACTGCAAATTCTGCCTGATTAAACATGAATCAAGGGCTTACAATTCTGAGCAGACAGACCAATGGGAAGAAAAGAAAAATTGAGAAGTAAATCCAGATGCAGGTGGAAATGTATATGAAGATAAGATACTGCTGGTCTGGAGACCACACTTCTAATCACAAGGCTTTGATATAAATAACTATGGGGTTAATAATAATCTTGTATATGGAATTTGAAAAACTCTGAAATAAATTCCTTTGTGGTGCCATGTAACTGTATGAATAATGGAAACTTCCAGAAATACTGTTTATTTTAGGTATAAACTAAGTCTAGTCTTTCTGTAGCCCTGTTGACAGCTTGCTAGCATTTTCTTGGATCTAGGGAACTGGATTATTTCTGTTGACACACATTTGAGAGGCTTGTAGTAAGTCTTTTAAGGCCTGGGAGATAAGTGGGCACTGATATGGATTTGACTTTGGAGTATAGCCAGTGAATAAATACACCAGAGGTGGGGGTGGGGTGGGGAACGATGGCTGTTAACCATGCACTTCCCGTTATAGGCTCAGTCAGGGAATATTCCAAGCACTGTGATGTTGGACAAACAGAAGGAACTTGATAGCAAGGTCAGAAACGTGAAGGACAAAGTGATGGTGAGTATGGGGTAAATACATACATTAATTCTCTAAGTTTTTGTAGAGGGGACATTTGACTCTTCTTAGGGTAAACCTTGTAACAATTCAGTCTTAGAAGTAAGTAGTTTTGCTGAAGTTCCAAACCGTAAATACACACACTGGTAAAACCAATGACCATGTAGTCTTTTTATGGCCCTGTTGTAACTTCCGAATATGAACACTTTCTTGAATGACCATGCAGTCAATGTCAACTTTGCTCCATTGCCCAGTAAGCTAGGTATGGCTACAAAAAATAGCCCGTATGTCTACGCCTCTCAATTCACAGAGGTTAGACAAAGCTCCAGGATAAACTTGGCCCATCTTCCTCAAACACCTGCTTTTCTTCTGTGACTTAGAAAAGGAACAAAAACATGTTATTTAAAGAAGTCATGATACATTACTGATTAGAATGAGACATCCAGAGCAATTTTAAGATGAAACTTCCAGGACAGTTTATGGAAACTTATGATTTAACAACTTCATTGGGAAGCAGAGAACTCCTTTGGTGTATGTGTTGGTGTGTGTGTGTGTGCCTTCTCGCTACTGGTCGAGCTGTCTAGGGGAAAGGTAAGGAGTTCTGTCTTGGCTGAGACCTGCTTTTGTGGAACAGGCTTTCTGGGTAAGCAGGCTGTGGGTCTCTGGTGATGTCAGCATGGTCTTGACTTGTGCTCAGCAGACAGTGTCTCTCCAAACTCTAGACTCTTGGGAGCCATTATATCTTGCAGTGTCAGAGAAACTAGAAGCCAGGGGGATATGAAAAAAGCCAAGGAAGGTGATGATTGGTGGAAAACACGTTTGTCTTTATTTGTAGTGTATAGAGCATGAAATCAAGACCCTAGAAGATTTACAAGATGAATATGACTTTAAATGCAAAACCTTACAGAACAGAGGTAAGAGTTAATGATTAAAGCAGCCTATTGGCTGTGATCTTTTCTGTGTATACTGGATGATGAAGGTGATTATGCCTTCATATTTGCTCAGTAAACATTTTATGATTCTTGAGTTTCTACTCCTGGCTTTTTGATGACCCAGGCCAGGGGTTCTTTTTTTCTTTTTTTTTTTTTTTGGAGAGGTTTTTGCTATAGGGTGTGTGCGCTTGCCAGACAGACAGAGAGAGACAGAGAGACAGAAAGTGAGAAATCACCCCCCCAGGGGGGATGGCCATGCCGCAATCCCTTCTCTGTTCTCCTCTCAGGATCTTCGGCACGCACGCACACGTGCCTGGCGTGAGTTTTAAGCCACCGGGCCCAGGACGTGAACCGTGGTCGACTACAAGGGAGTCCAGTGACATAGCCATTATGCTAACTGCTGGTCCCAGGCCAAGGTTTCTTAACCTCAGTGCTGTTGACATTTTGGCCCCAGTAATTCTTCGGTGTGGTGTTTGTGAACTTTTTAGTAGCGTCCTTGACATCTACCCACCAGATGCCACCTCTGACCCCAATGGGGACAACCCAGACTGTCTCCAGACACTGCCAGATGTATCTGGATAAGGAACAGGTCACTCCAATTGATAAGCAATGATAATGTGCTGTTCACCTTGTTCGTTGTGCCTTGTCCACTGAGGGACATAGACTGATAGGAGGTTTCCTTGCCCAAATATATAAAGTACCTTCAAACATTCTAGTTCTGTATGTATGCACCACAGATAAGTTTAGCATTTTCTTTATGTTTTAAAGCAGTTTCACTCTGTTTTGTTGTTGTTGCTTACTTATAATGATAGTAGCAACTGAAAATATCCCAAAAATGTGCATTGTGTAGAACATATAGGGAACTGCTAGTAATCACTTGGTAGATATTACAGTTAACAGGAAGAGATTATCAGTGTGAGTTGAGTAAAAAGTGTAAAAGAAAGGGACCTCAGTTACTATTTCTTGATCATCTACTTCTCTTTCAAAGCTATAGATATGCTTTATTTTATATATATATCATATATATATAAAATAATATATATATATTAAAAATATATTTTTTTGTTTGTTTTTTTAAGAGAGGTTTTTGCTATAGGGCACACGTGCTCACCAGAGAGACATAGAGAGACTAAAGTGAGAAATCACTCCCTGGGGGTTGGCTGTACCAGAATACCTTCTCCTCTATTGTCCTCTTGGAATTTTGAGCGCACACACGCGCCCAGTGTGAGTTTCAAGCTACCAGGTCCAGGACTCGAATTGCAGTCAGCCATGTGAAAGTCTGGTGCCTTTGCCACTATGCCACCTGCTGGCCCTTTATTATACATATTTTGATCTGCAGCCTTGAATTTTGTCACTTATCCTCACTAAGGTGATATTCTGACCATGATTTAAGTGATAGACAAGCACTATTTGCGATTTGACATGCATAACTTGCTTTCAGTGACTAATTTTTATACTCAGGACATTTTTTCTTGTTCTGTTCAGTGAAGACTGTGGAAGGCCAAACTTCGTGTTTGTATTTTAATTCTCCTGAATATATGTGAATCTTGGCTTGTTGGTTTTGCCTTCTTAGACATTTACTATCTGTTGTCTCTCTCAATTCACAGAAAACGAAACCAATGGAGTGGCAAAGGCTGACCAGAAACAAGAGCAGCTGTTACTCCAGAAGATGTATTTAATGCTTGACAGTAAGAGAAAGGTAGGATTTCCTTTCTGGAATGGCATGTTGCTTTTATCACAGACTGTAAATAATGGACTCAAAGTTTAGAACAGCGAAAAGTATTATTTTTATAGCCACTTGGCTTAGAGCCTCAGTGGAAAGTAAGTGAATATTTACTTTGCTTTTTAAAATCTTTTAAATTTCAGTGACCAAAAAATGTATTTATTTTACCTTGTTTCTTCTTCTCCCTTTAGGAAGTTGTCCACAAAATACGAGAGTTGTTGAATGTCACCGAACTTACCCAGAACGCCCTGATTAACGATGAACTGGTGGAGTGGAAGCGGAGGCAGCAGAGCGCCTGCATCGGGGGGCCCCCGAACGCCTGCCTCGATCAGCTGCAGAACTGGTAAGGTGCTCTCTAGCGCACACTGGCAGCTGACCGGCCACCCCCCCTGAATTCTCTCGGTGCACCTTTGGGCTGTGTACGTTGAAGTGACCCTGTCAGAACCCTGGCTTAGCATTTGACAAGTCCAGCTCCAGCTTACCTTAGAAACACTCCCTCGGGAAGCACAGCATTATGCACGACTCTGGCCATGGGCAGCCACATCTGCCTGGTGCAGAGCACTCCCGTGTGGTGGGGTGTTGTAAAATATCAGTGGCATGATCATTATAGAACACATCCAGTCATGTGAGTACTAATGTTTTACTAGACACTACATAGTGTGGAGCATTTGGTGGCTCAAGTAACACCAGAGTTTGTCATGGGCTATTTATTCAGTCATTGCTCCAGTACACGCTTAGTAGATGCTTGCCATGTGCCAGGCACTGTACGGATGCAGGCACATACAGACGAATGACTCTTGGTCCTACTGTAAGGAGCTCTCCGTGTGGAGCGGGAACCTAGACATGGTGACAGTTCCATGGTTCCAAGGGACTATCAAAAGTCCCTCACAGTTCCCGGAGAACAAAGGAAGGAGTCATGAGGAAATGTTTCCTAGAGGAGCTGCTCTTTGAGACCAAATAGGGCTTCTTCATGTAGACCAGGGAGGAGACGTTCTTTCTGGTCGAGGGAACATGTATGCAAAGGCAGAGGATGGACCTGCAGTGACTGCCTCTGGGATGGCTGGAAAGTGAGGTGTCAGAGAGAGAAGGAAAGTGAAACTGGCAGGAGATCCTGGTTGGCTTTATACGTTGAGAATCCAGACAGCAGCACATCGCTTTCTCCTTTGGGTGGAGTGAAACAAGCATCTTTGTTCTTTCCTGTCCACCTGCCCCCAGGCTGCGTCTCCCCTCCCCACTGCCCTGTGCACAGCACCTCTGTCTGGTCTCCAGAGGCACCCTGTGCTCCCGTCATTGTCCTGACTTATAGCCTCAGTGGCTCCTCACTGCCTCTTGAACCCCCTGAGGGCGTCTGCCTTGCTGCTTCCCTGCCTCTGTCCTCCTCGCCATGCCCATTTCTGATCCTGGTTACCATGAAGATCATTTTTTGAAGTCATGGATCACCTGGAAGCCCTGTCCCCACCTCTCTCTCCTCATGCAGTTCTGGGTGGTGGGCAGAGGCAGTGATCAGCCAGCACATGCTATCGTAGTCTCTCCTCCCCGGGTCACTAAGTTCCTTTACACCAGCAGAGCCTTGTTCCTGGTTCTGTGCAGGGAAGTTGCCCGTCACAGCTTGGCGTCTTGATTCTCTTGAATCCAGGCTGTGTTGGGACCACTTAGACACCTGTGTCTTGTACCTTCTCAGGTTCACCATCATAGCAGAGAGTCTGCAGCAGGTTCGTCAGCAGCTCAAGAAGCTGGAGGAATTGGAGCAGAAATACACCTACGAACATGACCCCATCACAAAAAACAAGCAAGTGTTATGGGACCGCACCTTCAGCCTTTTCCAGCAGCTCATTCAGAGGTAACTCAAGGGAGATGTATGTGCACCTCCTTTAATGATTTTATCTAGAGGAACGCTTTATGGCCATTCAGATTATTTAGAAGGCTTTTTGGGGTATTTACATGCTTTTGTATTAATTGATTTTTCCTGAATTCTTTGACTATGCTAAAGGCCTTTATTATTGGGGTCTCCTATTTTTCCTTCTCCCAGGGCCAGGGATCTTGTGTGAAGACCTAGCACATCTGACCTCAGGATCACTGTCCTCTCCTTCCCATACCATGGCGTCCTCCTGTTTTTAGGCTCACAAATCCTTTTTTTTTTTTTTTTGGCGAGATTTTTGCTATACATGTGCTCATCAGAAAGAGAGAAACAAAGAGATAGAAAGCAAGAAATCATCTCCCAGGGGGCATGGCCACACCACAATACCTTCTCCTCCATTCTCCTCTCGGGATCGGGGCATGCATGCACATGCACCTGGTGTGAGTTTAAGCCACCAGGTCCGGGACTCAAACTGCGGTCGACTACATGGGAGTCCAGCGACACAGCCATTACGCCAACTGCTGGTCCCAGTCCTCTTTCCTGAGCTCTTACATAGTAGCCTTCCGGCAGCTCCCTCTCTTGGTCCCTTCCTCCTGAGACCTATCACCCAGTGCTATCCCAGAGGAGAGTTTCAGTTTAATCTGGGTGGAGCCCCTGAGCTGGGCATTTGGGGCTCCATCTCCACAGCCTGGGTCTGGCTGGTCTCCACACTGAGCATCTGCATGGACCCCGTTTGCAGGCAAACTTGCCCACTTGCTCTTCCCTGGGCTCATGCTGTACACTTAATTTCACCATGCCTCTCATGACACGATTTCCTCTACCCTCGATCTTTCCAGTCATACCAATTTAGAACTGTATTATCCTGCAAGTTTCGGCTTGTATCCATCATGAACTTTTTGAGTTTCCAAACAGATATTATCTCCTTCCCAGACCTTGTGTATTTCTTCCTTTATTTCTCTCCCATTCTTTTATTATCATCATTTATGTATATCTATTATCTTTGTTGAATGTTGGAAAATTCTGGAAGACAAGCATATCTTGATCCTCCTTTGCTCTCAGTAGGCCTAGCACAGTGCTTTGAATTTGATGATTTGTTCGATTGTTTATTATGCTTATTGACTTAATGAAATGTCAATAATTCTTTAAAATAATGAAAGTGTCTTTGGTTTCTTGTAGCTAATGTCCAAATAAGAATACCTACCTGTTTGTTGTATTTTGAAAAAAATTAAAGATATTAGCTTGGGTTTTTCATGTAAATTTGATTCTTAATTTAGATTGGTAAGTGAACCTAGTTTTCATTGTTGAATAGTTATCATAGGTCATTATAACTCTGTTTTTGTGAGTGTAAATTAGTTTGGGGATTTTTTTACTACCTAAAAGACATTGTTTGTTCATCTAACTTGTCAGACTCTTTCAAAATATTCTTTGGGTTATGTTCTCTAGGTCTCTTCTCTTTAGGAGAAATCATTTTTTACTGTTTCAGCTGTAATGAAAATTCTAATCTATCTACACTTGGCTGGGTATTTACAGCTCATTCGTGGTGGAAAGACAGCCTTGCATGCCAACTCATCCTCAGAGGCCACTGGTCTTGAAGACTGGAGTGCAGTTCACTGTGAAGCTGAGGTAATAAAGGATGTGATTCCATTCATTGCCTGTCACAGTGTGCACCCCTACTTTCCTTTTACAGATCTGTTACAGAACATGGTTTAGAGGAGAGACTTTTTCGGAAGACCTTTCGATATGACTTCTGACTTATATAAGCAAGATTCTTTATCAAAATAGAACTATAACTGATGCATGTGTGTGTGTGTATGTGTGTGTATATATATATATATATATATATATACACACTTGATTTTTTTTCCTGTTGTATACATAATGCATCTTCATGGTAAAAAGGAATTCAAACTTGTGGAAATATGTTTTGTAAACAGTAAAAGCTCCCAGCAGCCTCACTCCTCTTGAGCATAAGCTCTTAACTTGAGCTTTATCTACCCCTGTGTAGAGTAAGTGAATGTGGATTTAGGACATGCACATTTTTCTAGTGAATGGAGTCATAGCTTTCACGAGATTTTTAAATTAGTCCAGGATCTAAGTGTCTGTACCACTGCAGTGAACAGTCTAGAGTCTGTCCTCCCAGTATTTTGTCCATAGCTACACATATATATAAATTTATGTATGTTATATAGTGTGGCATACCCCATTTCATTTTTTAAAAATAGGATTATTCTGAATTTTTATAGGTTTTTTTTTTTTCTGGAGAGGTTTTTGCTATAGGGTGTGTGCTTGCCAGAAAGAGAGAGAGACAGAGACAGAGAGATGGAAAGTGAGAAATCACCCCCCAAGGGGTGGGCCACACCACAATCCCTTCTCCTCTATTCTCCTCTCGGGATCTTGGGCATGCACGCACACATGCCTGGCGTGAGTTGCAACCACCAGGTCCAGGACTCGAACTGTGGTCGACTACGTGGGAGTCCAGTGACACAGTCATTATGCCAACTGCTGGTCCCTGTTGTTGTTTGTTTTTGCTATAAGGCTCATGCACTCTCTGGAGATACAAAAGGAAAGTAAGAAATCATCCTTTGTGAGGATGGCCATGCCACAGTCCCATCTCCTCCATTCTTTCCTAGGGATTTTGGGCATGTACATGTGCAGCGTGAGCTTTTCAAGCTGCTAGGACTGGGACTTGAACTGTGCAGTCAGCCATATGGGATCCAATTGCCTTAACCACCGCAGCAGCAGCTGGCCCCTATTATCCTTTCGTAGCCCATTTTTCTTCTTAGTAATAATTGTAGGAATGTTTTCACATGACAGCATATGGCCTTGCTTTATTCTATGAATGGCTGAATCCAGTTAGCAGTTCCTCCAGGGATAAGCTGCAGAGATGTCCAGGAACTGAACTTGCCCTGAGTGTTGGCCCCAGTCCTTTTAGATTTAGATTCTGGGCCAGCAGGATTACAACACCACACTCATGCAACCATGGAGTCCTAGAACTCACAGATGGAAGAGACAGTAGAAATCTAATTGTGTCTGCCTGCTCCAGTAAACTGAGCAGACCAGAGACCCGTGGGTTCCTTGCCAAGGTCTCCCTTCAGCAGAGTGGAGGCTCAACGGTGCTGGACTCCCAGTTGAGTGCCTCTGCCTTCCATGTTCCCACTCTGCCTTGGATGACCATAGATGTGACCCTCATTTTTCTGATTAGGTGGGCAATAGTTTTATTTTCTCCCAAGGGAACATACTTCAGATACAAGTTGTATCAAAAAACTTCACTATTTTGGGCCAGTAGGTGATGTTGCGGTTAAGGCAGGTGGGTCCCATATGGCCAACTTCACAGTCCAAGTCCCAGATATGGAGGCTTGGAGCATACATGTCCAAAATGCAGGTGAGGATACATGTCCAAAATCTCAAGAGGAGTTTGAAGAAGGGATTGTGGTGTGGCTATCCCCCCTAGGGGGTGCTGTCTCACTTTCTCTCCCTTCTCTCTGCTGAGGGCACACACCGTATAACAATCGAAAAAAAACCAAAAAACAAATAAACAAAACACACACAAACTCACTACTATTTCTCACCTATATTGATTGACCAGAAACAGAAATTTTGGTAAAACCCAATGTTGGCAAAGTTATAGAGAGAAGTAGGTACCCTTAACTAATTTGGGGTAGGAATGTAAAATCAGTGCTGCTCTCCATCAGAATTTAATGTTATAATTCTGTTCTGCCAATTCCATAGCTAAGAATTTATCCTAGAAATACACTTTCAAAAAATGACTAAGTGGATATATAAGAATTTTGGTTTTATTGTTTGTAATAACCCTAAACTGAAGGGGAAGTCGTTTATCTCAATGTTCATAGACAGGGACTTAGTATAATAAATTAGCTATAACAGATAATTCTTTAAAGTAATGACTTTTATTTTTCTTTCTAGACTGTTGGTGAAATTACAAGAGCTGAATTATAATTTGAAAGTCAAAGTCTTATTTGATAAGTAAGATATTTTAATATTATCTAAGATACATGTATAGTTGAAATGCTGGGTTTGCTAACCAAATAGGAACTCCTCCCTTCAATGAGCAGATTCTCCAGATTGTCTACACTGGGAGGAAGTTTGCCTCCCTGGGGACTTTGGGCTGAGCCTCGGGGCTTGACTCTGCTGCAAGTGAGCCGAAGTGTATAGTGAAATCTTCTAGGGCCATTACAAATGACCCAACAGATTGAAACCAGTAGTTCCCCTTCTGGATGTTGAGAGCTTTCCCTAGAGTTTACCTGTGCCTTTTTAGACCGTAAGTGAACAAAGGAATAGGTGCGTGTGGGATTGTCTTCAAATCTCACAGCAGCTGGACTCGGCACACCAACCCCTATGCTAGGCCAGCCTCAGAGGAAGGGGTCTTAATCAAACCCAAGTCTGAAGATGTAGCCCGCCAAGATTCGGAGGCCAGTCAAGGGTTGTTCTGGAGTGCAGTCAGCAGCTTTTGCGGGGGCCTGTGTGGAGCCTGCTGGTTCTGGGCAGAGGGGCTCCAGGAATGGACAGGATCTCTCATGGAGATGCCATGTAGAGCAGCCCATCCCATTTTGCCTTAGACCCTAGGCCTGAGCTAGCCCTGACCTAGCCATTACACTAAGGAAGAAGGTAGCTTTTTCCTCCCAGATATATTTAATGTTTCTGTTGGCTTATATCATATGCTGGTTTAACAGTTTTCAAAATAATTTATGATCACCCCCAATTTTTTTCTGGCTTTTTGTCTCTTTCTACTCATGTAAGAGTAATTTCTTTCTGTATTTTTCAGTCTGTACCTTTGTCTTTGCTATTTTCTTGGGCTTTTCTGTGTGTCAGTTAGTTTTCGCTCTCTAACAAACCACCCCCAAAGCTTCTCATATTCTGTGGGTTATAGGGGGTCCTTCTGGTCAGGGCTAGCCTATTTGGAGCTAGGTGGTTTGTCACAGCCTTGTTACATGTTGGTTGCTCAGCCTGGGATAACTGGGTCCTTCTTTTTTTTTTTTTTTTTGAGAGGTTTTTTTGCTATAGGGCATGTGCGCTCGCCAGACAGACAGAGAGAGACATAGAGACAGAAAGCGAGAAATCACCCCCCAGGGGGGATGGTCACGCCACAATCCCTTCTCCTCCATTCTCTTCTCTGGATCTTGGGCACGCACGCACACGCGCCCGGCGTGAGTTTTAAGCCACCGGGTCCGGGACTTGAACCGCGGTCGACTACATGGGAGTCCAGTGACATGGCCATTACGCTAACTGCTGGTTCCCATCTGGGTCCTTCTTTATAGGTCTCTCAGAGATGTTAGCCTGGGCTTTTCCTACGGTAACAGTGTGCAGTGTTCCACTCAGGCAGGGCCTGTAAGGGTTGGCCCTGGAACTTCTATAGCATTTTTCTGATCCATTCTGCTGGTAACATTTGCCAGTCAAGGCCTGCCGAGATTCAGGAAGTAGGGAAATATATTCTACTTTTTAGAGAGGAACCACAAAGGTTTCGTGGCCATTGCAGTTTCCTACCCTCTGCTTAGCTCAGTCTCGGTCATAGGTCTTCCATGCTCCTTTGTCTTCCCTGTCTGTTCCAGCTCTTATAGGCCGTTTTAGCTTTGGCAAGGCAGCTTTGTATCACTCTGTTCTTCTATTTTAATTTTTTTTTTCACATGAGAAAATAGGTCCCTCTTATAGCTGATGGTCATTATCGCCCGCAGAAACGTTGAATGAGAAAGGAATGGGTCACCGACTTATGTAACTGTGAGCGGGCTGACGATTTCTAATCTACGTCGGTGCGACTCACAGAATTATTTGACCAGAGCCTGAGCGAGTAATCACTGAATTTATGTAGGATGCACAGTTGTTCAAGATTTTAACCTAAGACAAAACTTAAACTTCCCATTTTTCCCAAATAATGGACTATTCTAATGCTTTTATTTGAGCACTAAAGATAATAGAGAATGAAAGTAAGACTTACGCGATGGCAGTAGAAGGTCCTCTGAGCTCTGGGGCAGCAGAACGGTGCCAGCTGCGGAGTCCCCTTAGCACAGTGCGTCGCACAGAGTAAATCGTTACTCAATAAACAGCCATAACCAGAGCTCACATTACTGGGGCTCCACTGCCTGCTTTATTTTTAACCTCTTAGCTCATTTTCCCCTGCACGGTATCCTGTAAGGTTGGTGCCATCTGCATGTACAAATACAAATGAGAAATCTGAGGCCCAGACCATGTATTTGCCTAAGGTCAGTCAGTGACACTTGACTGAACTAATGTGGGTGGATTGAGGAAGGGAGAGACTCAACTAAAAGGCAGCAAAACCACAGGCATAGATATATTTTTTATTCATTTTTTACTTATATGTACACTTCCAGTCTTGCTAAAGCTTGTTTCAAATTTTAAATACTTGTGTATGATTTTTTATATAATGTGTATATTTTGCAGAGATGTGAACGAGAAGAACACGGTAAAAGGGTACGTGTTACACTTTACATTATATTTTGCAATCTTTTTAGTTTCTTTGTTTACTAGTTCGAAGGCTTTTAAGGATCGCTATCCTGTGTTGTACAGATTCAGAAAGTTCAACATTTTGGGCACACATACGAAAGTGATGAACATGGAGGAGTCCACCAATGGAAGTCTGGCTGCTGAGTTTCGACACCTGGTAGGAAGACCAGGCTTTCCCATTTTTTGTAGTCTCTGGTTTAATAAGATTGTTCTCCCCCTTCCATGTTTGGGGGAGAGAGAGAAACAAAGACACAGGCACCCACAGGGTCTTCCCGCCATGACCTACCCCAGCCTCTGCTATCCCTGGATCGTGGCCATGTGTGTACTGGTGGACTCAGGGAGGCCCTGGAGGTGAACCTGGACCCATCCCACATGGGTCAGCCTTGCAGAGCATGTTATGCCTGCTGCGTTGCCACCCAGCCCCTGTGAGGACTCTGACAGTAGAGTGACCCTCTGAGTCACTGCTACGTGGAGGGCACCCCAGACTTCATGGCTGGTGACTTTCCATCAGTAGCACTTGAGCACCTCCCTTGTCCCGGGACTGTTCACCGTGTTTTCTGCCAGTCTTTCTCCCAGAAGCATTCCTTTTGAGCAGCATCAATTGCCGTAGAAATATTTCCCAAACCTTTGATGCCCTTAAATGGTCTGCGTTTGCCACCTCCATGGTCTCAGTGGAGTCTTGCAGTTTCTCAAAGGTTGTGGCTCCCATGCAGGTCCTAATTGTTCCCTCTCCCGCCTTCCAGGTATGGCCATGTACCCAGGATTCTCCCCTCAGCCCTTTGTCTGCTTCCCCTTCCTGGTGGTCTCACCTCTAGCCCCTGCCTCCATGTCAGCCTAGCTCTACCACTTTGTCTCCAGGCAGCAGCCTCATTCCACTGAGCACTTCCTGCCCTTCCGCCTCTGAGAAAACAGGGGCTACCCGTTGTCCTGAAGTTCCATTGGTGCTGACCCCAAAGCTC
Source organism: Tupaia belangeri chinensis (assembly GCF_000334495.1). Classification (NCBI taxonomy): domain Eukaryota; kingdom Metazoa; phylum Chordata; class Mammalia; order Scandentia; family Tupaiidae; genus Tupaia; species Tupaia belangeri. The sequence goes on from NW_006159700.1 coordinate 1,619,369, forward strand.
CCTGGAGCTCAGACCTGGCAAAAAAATGTGGTCACCTTTTTCACTGCTGACCATCTTGTAAACCAGCAGCCCTCATAGCTAGGAAGCTGGACATTGTTGAGAGCCCCGGTTCAGTTCAGAAGTCTGAGAGCTGGGGTGGCCTCAAGGCCTCAGTTGCTCTCTGGAAAGCTCAAGGAGTGAAGTTCACTTAAAGGCAATCCTAGCTGGGCTTGGAATCACTGGACCTCGCCTGGAAGAGGCTGCTGAGGGATCGGGGAGGGAGGAGAGGCTGTCCCCTGAACCTGGGGGTCATGAAACAGCTAATAAAGAGGCTCGGAGAATCATTCCAGGAATGTTTGCAGGAATGATTACCAGGGCCTTACCAGAGAAAGGGAACAGACAGCAGTTCCAAAAGATCCTCCAAACCCAGAGGTGTCCGTACCCTGTCAGGTCCCTGGGGAGAGATCCCTGCACGTGAACCCCGAGAAGGGCCATTTCCTCTCTTCTGCAGCAGTCCCCAGTTTTTCTACACACTGGGGTGGGGAGTGGTTTCAGGATGATGCAAGCACACTACATTGATCATGCACTTTATTTTTATTATGATTACATTATAATAATAAGGACCACTACTAATCCTTGGCCTAGACGTTGGAGACCCCTGCAAGGAAAACATCACAGTCTTCATTCTTCCTCTTCCCAGCTTTGGCCTAATTTGTAAATGAAGACAGCAGCTTTGATGGTTGGCATGCTGTTTACTAAGATGGCTTCTTGTTTTGTAGCAACTGAAAGAACAGAAAAATGCTGGCACCAGAACTAATGAGGTGAGTTTCTCTGTTGTGACTGCACCCTAACCAGGCAGGTCTGCCCAGCAAGGGCGGGTAGGTGTCCCTGAGGGCTGGGGACACCTCACAGAGTTGTGTCGACCTGGCAGGGAGGGACAGCAGCTGAGTGTTGGTCCTGGCATATGTAAGATTACAGTAGAGCCACCTTCCTGCTTTGTGGTTGTCAAAGGACTTTGCGCACCAACTGGTTGAGCCTGTATAGATAGCCCTGTGGAGGAGCCGTATTGGGCTTTGGTATTCTAAATACCTTCCAGGTGAAGACATCGAGTCCGGGAAGATCGCAGAATTTGGCTAAGAGTACACAGAGAACTAATGTCAGAGCTGGAATGAGAGGCCATTTTACAACTGCCTTGCTGGCAGCTACATCCCTGCCGGGCTTCCTGCCTTGCAGCCCCACCTTGTAGCACTGTCTTTTCATCAGTTTCCTTCCTATGACCTGCTCCTTGCAGAGTCATGTTTGTGATGCATTCAGAAATGAACCATGGACAAAGGATGCAGTGTCTGCAGTTGTTTTGAGGTGGAGCATTCTGTCCTTTATGCACATACAGTCTGCCATCCTCCCACCCCACAGTCAGCGGAGGTCGGGTGGGACAGTGGCACGAACACAGGCCTGGCAGTGCCGAGATACCTTCTAGCCCTGGTTCACATCTTAGCTGCCTTTGTGACCTCCCAGGCCTGTGAAGACGTTTTGTAAGCCATCCAGTTCTACCCAAATCAAGATGCTTTACGAGCTGCCACACTTACGTGAATCAGCTTTTCCAGAGGTAATCACGCCTGAAGCACGAGTGCACTTTGCACCTACCATCCACGTGAGACGTGTGGCCCTCGCTGGTGGGGCTGTGGCTGAGCAGAAGGGGCGGGAGTCAGGAGGTCTTCGGCCACGAATAAGTGATCCTGTTAGAAGGCGCCGTGTCCTCCTTGACATCCTTTCTCTGAATCTGTAACCCTTGCCATCATGCCAGCCATCTTGCCTTTGGGATGACACTGGGAAATGTGGAGTAACTGAATATTAGAGTTCTGAGTTGCAGCTGATTGGGTCCAGGATCTCTGACCTGTTGCAGTGTTCATTAGGCTTTTGAAAGTTGCAGGATTAGTGAGTAAATTTCTGTGTTTTTCTTTTTCTTCTTTCCTTTCTGAAGGGCCCTCTCATTGTTACTGAGGAGCTCCACTCCCTTAGCTTTGAAACTCAGTTGTGCCAGCCGGGCTTGGTCATTGACCTCGAGGTAAGACTTCCGTGGATCTGAGGAAAAAAACTATTTATTTATACTTACAACTGCTGCCGACATTTGTATTTCTCAGTTTTTGTTTTAAAGATAGTTACCTAATTGCTTTAAAAGGATGACCTTTCTCATCTAATACTACCTTAACCTTAATTTATGGTCCAGAAAGCCAGAGAATTGAATTAACTTCACATTCAGTAAACTCAATGTTCCTGTCAAGATTGCCCTCATTGTTTTTTATTTAGCATTGAGACTTATTTTACTCCACCTTCTTTCCAGTATTATGCAACATTATGTTTTTATGTTTTCAATGTCACTATATATATCTTTTTATATTATGCATCTCTTAACAAATTATCATAGCTATTGTTATTTTTAGGGACTTATTTCTTAACTGAAAGATACATACATCAAAAGGAAACTGTGAACAAAAGAGCATAATTTTACATTTCTTGTTTTAAGTATAAAATATATGCAGACTTACAAATAATGCCCTGCTTAGTTTTGAGGCCTGAAGAGCTGTTTGAAGGTGATGTTTCTGTGATTTGGGTGATGTCAAGGTCTCTGTCATCTTTCAGACAACATCTCTGCCCGTCGTGGTCATCTCCAACGTAAGCCAGCTCCCAAGCGGCTGGGCGTCCATCCTGTGGTACAACATGCTGGTGGAGGAACCCAGGGTATGAGAAACTGCATACTTGCATACCAGGGCCTTACCAGAGACCCCCTCCTGTCACTACTGCATCTCGGGAACAGCCCATAATGGCCAGATATTGAACAGGAAGTGACGGAATCTGTGTGGTGTTACAAAGGATTCTGGGAAAGTAAAGCATACGTGTGTGTGTGTGTGTGTGTGTGTCTGTGTGTGTGTGTGTGTGTGTGTCTGTGTGTGTGTGTGTGTGTGTGTCTGTGTGTGTGTGTGTGTGTGTGTCTGTGTGTGTGTGTGTGTGTGTGTCTGTGTGTGTGTGTGTGTGTGTGTCTGTGTGTGTGTGTGTGTGTGTGTCTGTGTGTGTGTGTGTGTGTGTGTCTGTGTGTGTGTGTGTGTGTGTGTCTGTGTGTGTGTGTGTGTGTGTGTCTGTGTGTGTGTGTGTGTGTGTGAGAGAGAGAGAGAATTGCCTTTCTATTAGAATAAACTCAATGATGCTTATATAACTTTTATCATGGAAGAGGGCCTTTTTAAAAAATATGTATATACATCCACTAAATGTTCCATTTTTAGAGTGTGGATACTCACTATTGGTTAGTTATAGTTAAGCAAAGCATTCATGTTCTGTAAAGGTACTGGGGACATTTAATTAGAGTATCTCTTTTCCTAGGGGAAATATAAGGTTAGGCTCCTTCGAGCCTCTGGTCACAACATTTTTGTCACACCATCTATCTATCTATCTATCTATCTATCTATATATATATATATATATATATATATGAACCTTCTTCTGTTTAAGGACACCTCGTGTGATGTATTTGTTGATTCATTAATTGAGCTTAGAGCCAGTAACACTATCGCTGTGTGAAGTGTGTCTAATGCACGTTTTCTCCCTAAGACACATTCCAGGCTTTGTGTCCTTGGAACATTTGCACATGAGCACTACACATGGGAGTCACTCTAAACAACTGCCTCAGCAACAGAGTTGCAGAAAACACGGCACTGACTAGACCATGATAAGAACACGTATTTATGGTGTGAGAGTTGACACAGGAAGGTGTGGAGGCATTTTATTCTGACTTGGATGGGAACATGTGTTGAGTGACTCCAGTGCCACCCTGTGCATGGGCATGTCTTCAAATGACATTGAAGGTGCCAATAAATATTGATTTTGAAGTTACAAGTAAATTTAGTTAAGGAATTATTTTATTTAACTTTATGTATTTCAATTTGACCAGAGAGAGAAAATGAGAAAGCAAGCCATCAGGTCTGGGACTCGAGCCACGGTTGGCTATGCGGGAGTCCAGTGCCCTTAACTACCATGTTACCTGCCAGCCCCTCTAAGTAAATTTTTATGAGTAAATAAATTCATAAATGTGAATCTGTAGGGGCTAGCAGATGGCATGGGAATTAAGGCAGACACTGGGCTGCCACATAGTAGACCACAGTTTGAATCCTGGACCTGGCAGCTTGAAGTCACACTGGGTATACGTACACACACGTGCCCAAAATATCAAGAGGAGAATGGAGGAGAAGGGATCGTATGTGGCCATCACCCCTGGGGGGTTATTTCTCACTTTCCCTCTCGCCGTCCCTCTCTGTCTGTTTCTAGCAAGCTTGTGGGCCCAATAGCAAAAACTTGAAAAAAAAAAAAAAGTGAATGCAAATAAAGAGAATTAGCTGGCCTTGTCATCCTCTACTATGAAAATAAGTGTCTGTGTCATGTGAAGTAGAACTGGCCTTTGGGACGGGCCCATGGTTTAGTACCCAGCTTCTTCGCGGTGACCTCAGTAACCCTGAGCTTTTGGGTCTCTCTCTAGAACCTCTCCTTTTTCCTGAACCCGCCATGCGCACGATGGGCTCAGCTCTCCGAAGTGCTGAGCTGGCAGTTTTCTTCTGTCACCAAGAGAGGTCTCAATGTGGACCAGCTGAACATGTTGGGAGAGAAGCTTCTTGGTATGAGCGTCATCATGTTTTATATACATGAACATAGACATTCACAAAAGTACTCTCATTGCTCTTTTCGCTTTGCTGTTTTGTTAAATGTAGAACGGTATTAGAATGTGTCGACTTTTCAGACTAGCTTCTTAGAGCTAAGTGAGAGTCATACCTCACCTTGGAAAGAAATCTAGAGCTGATAAAGATTTAAATAAATCCTTTCCACTTTATCTCATCTGAACATGTTTTAGGATTCCCAAGGGAAAGCTTTTTTGAATTACGTAAAATATATTACTTGTGGCTAAAATAATTTCCTTGGTGAGATGAAAACTTATTAACCAGGGGTAGAAAAAAGAAAGTCCCCGACACGGAAAGAATAAGATGCTCAGGCTGCTCAGGCTTTCACCATAAACCCAAGGGTTATGTACCAGAATGGCCCAGGTCGCAGGAGACACTGTCCCCATGAGAAGACTCCCTGTCTCACCAGCAGTTTTACCTGATCGAACAGACCAGACCATGGTAGATAACTGCATTGTGGTGGTTAATATCAGTGGATCTTTTTAACGTTTCTTTCTTTTGAGAAAGAGACAGGTACCCTTGACAAGCTCTTACCATACCACAGTCCTCCCCCAGCCAGTGTCATGGGCCTGCCCGCTGTGTTCAGGTTAACCAGGGAGCTGCATGGGGCCCCCAGGTGCCTCTAGTATCGTGCAGTGATACCACCTGTGCTACCTTGGTTGAGCCTTGTTATCAGTGGATTGTCTTCCACACCAAACAAGTCAAAGACCAGCCCAGCTATAGTAGGACATGGGTATTACCACTTGCAAGGCTGGAAGCCACAGGGAGACCCGGGTTCAGTTCTGGGACCAACCTAAACATACCAGGCACAGTTACACATGCTAGGTAATATGGGCCTGGGGTAGGAAGGTCATGACACAGTGAGACCAACCCTGTCAACAGTTCTAATCTATGTCTTCCTCCTTTCCCTCTCTCTCTCTGCCTCTTTCTTCCCCCTCTTTCATTCATTGAAGAAGAAAAAAACATAATAATGACCCAGCTGTGGTGGTACGTAGTAGGGCACCATTGGCAATGCCAGAGCCATGTGGGGAGCTCAGGTTCGGATCCCAAACCCACCTAAACACATCAGGTGTGTAGGCTTGCTCTTGTGAGCCTGGCTGGCTGGTTGCTAGGCAAGAGGTTTGCAGCGCAGTGTCAAGGGTATCTATCTCCATGCCTCTCTCTCTGTCTCGCTCATGAAAAAAATAAAAATAAGCTTTAAAATAAATACTAAAAATCAAAGTCCCACTAGTCTCAAGGTCAGGTCTTTCAATGAATAGGATAACTGAACTATTTCTTTAAAAATCCGCAGCTTTCTGTGCATCAGAATGGCATCTGCTGCAAATACCAGCAGGCCCTTCCTTACCAGTGTCTCCCAGCAGTGCCTTCTCTTGGCAATGCTGCTGTCACAGTGGGGGCTTGTCCCATTTAAGAAAAAGTATAAAGTCACCTTATTCCATTTCCTCACATGGTGAGAGTTAGGAAAGCTGCCTTTTCTGCCTGTAATGGCTTCTTTGTGTTTCTCTTTGAAGAGAGGTAGTGGGTTTAGCACTTCTTTACAGCCTGGGATGCTTTAATGTGTGCAGCTAATAACCCCAGGCTTTCTCTCCTTTCTCTCACTTGACTTTCGATCTGCATGAACCTTCCTGAGCCCATATTCTGTTTGGAGGAGGGTTAAGGTAAATGTGGAATTAATTCAGAAATCAGCTTGTAAAATCATGTGTCAGTTAACCTGACCACTGAGGGGTGATCTTGGTCTTTGAACTTTGAAAAGTATTCTGTAGGGTCTTCAGGAGGGGATTTTATGACAAGGGAGAGAAACAGGGGGAAATGATGCTGGATGGGGAAGGACCAAATGGGGACTTCTCGGGAGAGCCAGGGTGGCAGGCTTTGGCTTCAGGCCAAAGGTAAAGTCAGATGGTGGCCTTGGAAAAGAGGATGACACAAATAGGGATTTAAGAGCCTTGTCCCCAGTTCAGAGGGGAAGGAGGGATAAAGGTGGCAGAGAGGAAGGAGGTACAGATGCTGAGGCTTGGTGATGTTTCCATTTTCTCTAAGATCTCTCTTGTTACGGTGCCCAGCAATCTGCCAAGCATTCCTTTGTGCCATTAAAATCACACCCATCTGCCTGTGTCTTAGACTTTAAATTTCCACCTTTGACAGCAATCGTATGGTAATTGCTCAATTAATGTAGCATTAACCTGTCTTGAAACCATCGGCCATGCACCTACAGTCTTCCTTTTCTGGGTGTTAGCTCTTTTCTCTGAGAGCAAATAGAAGAACCATCAGTCCCAGCAAAGTACCTGAATCGATTTCTTTGCTAAAAAAGGCTTATCTGTATTCATGCAGGTCCCAGTGCCGGTCCCGATGGTCTTATTCCATGGACGAGGTTCTGTAAGGTGGGTGCCTTCTGGGTTTTATATTCTCAGCTCTTCTGGCTCTCCGTGGAGGTTCTCATGTCTCACCGTGGTAGTTATTTAACTATTTGCTTATTCTGGCATGTTTGTCTCTCGCCCACGGAGCCCCCAGGGTACATTGTTGACTTTCCTTCAGCGCAGGCGGTTGGTCTCCAAGTGAGAATCTGACAGGAAGCACCTGCCTGCGTGATAACATTCTTGCATATCCGAAGCGAGTTTTCTGCTCGCCCACACGGGCCCCTGTTTGGCAGCTTGTTAGCTACTGTCCATGTGAAATATGGGCTCTGGAATGAGCCTGCTCAAATAGAGGGGCCAGAGGAGGGAGCAATAGACCCTGCAGGGGTCACCGGGCAGTGCTGACTGGTGTGAGGGCCGCTCTCCTTTCACTGATTCCCACTAGAGGCCGTTCTCTGGCTGGCTTGCCACTGTTTGGAAAGGGAAGCTGAGCCCGGGGCCAGGGACACGCAGAGCTCCAGGTCCCAATGGCAGTTAAGAGGAGATAAGAGGCGGCTGCTGCTCTGTGAAGGGCAATGTTTTAAAATGAATTTTTAAATTTAATTATATTTATTTATTTTAATTTGACCAGAGAAGGACAGAGAGAGAGAGGAAAAGTGAGAAAGCAAGCTGCCAGGTCTGGGACTCAAACTATGGTCAGCCATGTGGGAATCCAGCGCCCTCAACCACCATGGCACCTGCCAGCCCTGAAGGACAGTTTTTGCCAATTAAAATCCCACAGCATGAGGGGCCCTGGGAAGTTGCTGTTTCACATTTCTTGGTTCCTAATGTGTGCCTCTGTATACTTTCAGGAAAATATAAATGATAAAAATTTTCCCTTCTGGCTTTGGATTGAAAGCATCCTAGAACTTATTAAAAAACACCTGCTGTCTCTCTGGAATGATGGGTAAGGGCCACCGATGGATGTCATTTTTAAAACATTTTTAGTACAAGTTCCCTTACTTTGAGATCGACAAGAGGCCTGTGCCAACTTCCTTGTTGACAAGGCCCGTGTGCCCGTGTAGGGGTGTGCACTCACAGGCTGTTCCCCAGAGGCTTCATGAGAGTAGAATTGCCGAGATTAAACTTGTATTTTCTCAGATATATGCACAGGGGTCTACAGAAAGTTTAGGAAACATCCATATTATGAAAAACATGATACATGCATTTCAAATTTTTGCATCAAAATAGACTTGTACTTTAATTTCATCTTTTCATACATTTTTGAAATCCCTTCATATATGTATTTGCAAAACTAAGCAATTAAAAAAACCCAAACAACTCTGAGTGTTTTTCATGCATTCACTCAATAAGAATTGTTTTTTTTTTTTTTTTGGAGAGGTTTTCGCTATAGGGCACATGTGCTCGCCAGACAGACAGAGAGAGACAGAGACAGAAAGCGAGATATCACCCCCCAGGGGAGATGGTCACGCCACAATCCCTTCTCTTCCATTCTCCTCTCAGGATCTTGGGCACGCACGCACACGCGCCTAGCTTGAGTTTTAAGTCACCAGGTCCGGGACGCGAACCACGGTCGACTACGTAGGAGTCCAGTGACATAGCCATTACGCTAACTGCTGGTTCCCTTAATAAGAATTTCTGTATTGCCCTTAGGAAGGAAGAAAAAAACCCTTTTGAACTCAACACACTGTTTCTAACTTATTCCTAGAATCAGCTGATAGTTCCCCAAGTGTTAACTTGATCAGAAGTGCTAGAATTTGAAAGTGTATCATCTGAGTCTTCCCTCTTGGTATAATCCAGGCAATTTCATGGTCTGTAAGATAGGCAGCAGCGAAAGGCTCACTAATCCAGCATGTAATTACTGAGCATCTGCAGCATCCTACTGACACCTGTTCACATTGTAATTTTTTTTTTTTTACTTTATCATATACACACACAAGTGAAATGCTTCCTAAAATGTCAGTTAAACAGATTGAAAATAGTCGATATATTTTCATCCTATGTTCCTCTGTCCAGTCCAGTCAGTGTCTTGGTTTGTAAGTTAACAAGGAAACTAAAATCACGATGGAACCGCATTGCACCTCTGTCGCTCTTGTCCATGCCCAGGTGCATTGTGGGCTTCATCAGCAAGGAGCGAGAGCGTGCGCTGCTCAAGGACCAGCAGCCGGGGACGTTCCTGCTACGGTTCAGCGAGAGCTGCCGGGAAGGGGCCATCACGTTCACATGGGTGGAGCGGTCCCAGAATGGAGGCGGTGAGTGTGTGAAACCCTCCTTCGCTGCTACAAATCGGCTCCTATGAATAATGAGTTTTGCACATAAAATTGCAGATCCTTTACTTCCCCGAACTAAAGCCCCCAGACAGGATTTAGTAAACCACCATGAATCTGTGTGATTTTTTGCCTACGACATGTGGTAGGAAAGAAACTCTGCTTTTTGTCAGGTTTGTTATATTTACATCAAGGACATGAAGTCAGTATATTCTGCATCCAGTGGCTGGAAAGAATCACATTTTCTTAGGCATAAACTTCCAAACTCAGAGTGATGCTAGAGCAAAGTGCACAGGTGAGGGCGAGCTTTGAGAGATGACTCTACACACACCATTGCAGGGGGTTGGGTGCTGGGGCTGTTGGGATGAACTGCAGCACCCCCTACACTCCCCACCTTCAAATTTATCTTTATCATGGGGAACCAGGAGTTAGTGTAATGGCTATGTCGCTGGACTCCCACGTAGTCGACCGCAATGCGCGTCCCGGACCCGGTGGCTTAAAACTCACGCCGGGCGCGTGTGCGTGCCCAAGATCCTAAGAGGAGAATGGAGGAGAAGGGATTGTGGCGTGACCATCCCACCTGGGGGGTGATTGCTCGCTTTCTGTCTCTATGTCTCTCTCTGTCTGTCTGGCGAGCGCACACGCCCTATAGTGAAAAAAACCTCTCCAAAAAAAAAAAATTTATCTTTATCATGTATCGGGTTTCCATTTAAACAAATGAAACCATGGCTAAAAGATTCCTAGAAACTTGGCATTATAAAGCAGGTTTGTGGGGATGAGCTGAACAGCACAGGTGAAAAATGCTAGATTGCTTTTCACTGTTGTTTAGAATTTGATCTGCTTAAGAACTGGAGAAAAAATTGATTTGTTCCTGTGACTTTTATGCTGTCAGTGGATAGATGTAAAAAGATGGGGTATTTTTCTTGTGCTATTTATTTTTTCTTCTGATGCAAAAGCAGGATCAGAGCCAGGCAAGGGCAGGAGACATCAGAGCTTGCCCTTTCTCCTCCTCTCCCCGGTGGTTCCTTTCCTGAACCAGCTGAGTCAGAGCTAGCAAACCAGTCAAAGATGAGGAAAACCTTAGCAATGGAAAAGTTGGAGCAGGGCCATACCAGCTACGCAGATGGAGAATACCAACATAGTCTGAAGTTCTAGAGCCCGGTCCCCAGTGGGCCTGAGCTGAACCCTGGGAGTGTGACCACCCAGAAGTGGGAATCTGCATAAATCAGGAGGGAGACTCTGCATTAGGTCTGGAAATCACAACAGCAGTGAATTAAAGTATGCTTTATTACATTAAGGATTAGAGGAAGAAGTGGCAAATAAAACTTTGTTTTTGTTATCAAAAGTTGTTTTCTGTACCTCATCAATTATTTTAATAAAGAATAGGGAACCAGCAGTTAGCGTAATGGCTATGTCGCTGGACTCCCACGTAGTCGACCGCAGTTCGCATCCCGGACCCGGTAGCTTAAAACTCACGCCGGGCGCGTGTGCGTGTGTGCCCAAGATCCTGAGAGGAGAATGGAGGAGAAGGGATTGCGGCGTGACCATCCCCCCTGGGGGGTGATTTCTCGCTTTCTGTCTCTATGTCTCTCTGTCTGTCTGGCGAGCGCACGCGCCCTATAGTGAAAAAAAAACCTCTCAAAAAAAAATAAATAAAAAAAATAAAGAATATAGTTTTCAGTAAGAAAAGAAAAACAGTAAGCTTATCTCATGGAAACTTAATCTGTGGCTTGAGCCAAATAGATCCAGTTCGTAATTAGTAATTTATCTGCCTGAAGGCAGAGTATCATGGAAGATACAGGCTTTAAAGGTGTTTAATAATCCTCTTTTGGCCGGCTTTTTAAATGTAAGCAAATAATAACAAATGCAATGTTATCAAGGATATTGACTGCCTTTATTTATGCTCCTTTTAAGACAAGAATGTAACTTATTTAGACATACAGAAAGCACTGCACCATGTGTTCTGTAATTCCTAGGTTGTGATTAGTTTTTATTTATTTATTTTTTTTATGAGAGATTTTTTGCTGTAGGCGGTAGGCACTCACTGGAGAGACAGAGAGAGAGAGAGAGAGAAAGAGAGTGAGAAATCGGGATTGGCCATACCTCAGACCCTTCTCCTCTGCTCTCCTCTCAGGATTTTGGGTACATACGCACCTGCTCCTGGTGGCTCGAACTGCAGTTGACCACGTGGGAGTCCAGTGACATAGCAATTACGCCATCTGCTGGTCCTGACTGTGATTAGTTTTTACCAAGTTTACCGAAAGCCATCAGCTCTGCAGTGTTCTGTCTCTTGTTTTTATATTTCATGGGACTCACTTAGCTTTTTTCCTTTTCAGAACCTTACTTCCATGCGGTTGAACCCTACACAAAGAAAGAACTTTCTGCCGTGACTTTTCCTGATATCATTCGCAATTACAAAGTCATGGCTGCTGAGAACATTCCAGAGAATCCCCTGAAATATCTGTATCCAAATATTGACAAAGACCATGCCTTTGGAAAGTATTACTCCAGGCCAAAGGAAGGTAAGTGTGGGAGTGAGCCGTCATTGCCCATGACTAACAGGACAGCCCTGTCCTTCCTGGGGATGAGGGAGTGTTTCTTCTTTAGACAGTTCAATACAGATTTGCCCTTGCCTTCTAATAAGTGGAAGGTGCCTACACAAGCTCCATCCATGCTGTGCCATTACCCTACCACTTTCTTTTGAATTGCTAAAAATAGGCTTTCAGAATATGGTACAGCTAGCACAGTTGAAATGTAATGAACTCTTTGGCCTGATACAGCCAGTAAGAAATGAATAGCTAAGTCTGTATTTTAGAGTCATTGGAAAAGTCCACTGCTGGTTTGTTATTTATAACGTTATCGTATTTTCTGCATGAAAAGGGGTAAATAAGAACTAAAGCCAACCAGTTTATGTTAACCTGCTTGTGTTGAACTGGAGGAAATTGAGGCCCTGGAGAAGTGGCATGGTTTGTTCAGGGCAACTCAATGATTTAGTAGATCCTATTGTTATTTATTAATAAAAGGAGGTTTTGTCTCAGAACATGGATCTCCTGCTGCTCAGTCATCACTGAATTGCATTTGAGAGAGTTCCTGTTTAAACCTGTCTGGCTTAAAACATGCCACAAACATCAGAAATCTCTATCAGAACAATTGCTTGGGAAGGAAGATGCCCCCCAGCTTCCCTTGGCAGCTGTGTCCGTTACATCCACCAGTTCTGCAGTGCCACCCAACCAGGAAGGACTTGGCTTGCTTGAGGCTCCACTTTCTTGTAGGAGTTCAAGCTTTGGAATGAGAAAGCTTCCAGCTAGACTCTTGCTGAAATCTCCCAACCCTTTTCTTCTAGTTGCTTTTGCATTCCCACCAGAACTTCGGGTGACCTAGGCAGGGACACGATCACCCCTTAAGGGTTTTGGACACTAAACTGTCAAGAAAAACGGAGCCGTGATCTCCCCCAGAGTTGACCTGTTCTTGCATAGCCGCTGCTACTAAGGGTGTGCTCGATGTGTTTGCTTTCAGCACCGGAACCAATGGAGCTTGACGGCGCTAAAGGAACTGGGTACATCAAGACTGAGTTGATTTCTGTGTCTGAAGTGTAAGTGAACACGGAAGAGTGGCATGTGTAAAACCTCAAGCCAGCCTTGCTCCTGGCTGGGGCCTGTTGAAGATGCTTGTGTTTTGCTTTTCCATTGTGATTGCCATCACCATCGCAGTTGGACTTGTTTGAAAGACCCTCACTAGAGGTCCCAGTGTCACTGCCTATCAGCTTCTTACTGCCTTAAAAAAAAAAAAACAAAAAAAGGAACAAAAACAGAAACCAAACATTGTATTTAAGGTTCTACAAGTTCTCCCCAAACTGATAACTTTGAAAAAGTGTAAATAAAAGAAACAAAAATCGACCAGAGTGGGAAAGTAGTTCTTTTCAATCGAGAAAAGGCCAAAGTCATGATCGAGATACATTTTCTCCGCTTGCTTTTATTTTGTTGTTTCATTTTATAAAAGGCAGAAAAAAATTTGGAAAAGTCAGTAATTGGGCCCGCAGCACTGCCTTGGGGTGAATGGATGTAACCTTCATGTAAAAACACTGTGGAGCAGCTTTCTCTGCATACAAACCTCAAGGTAGGGATGAGGGACTCCCCAGACTTATTTTTCTGGTGCTTTTCTGTCCAGGGTAAGCCACGAAGCATTGTCATCTCAGGGTGACACGTGGCACAGGCCCACACGTAGGCTTGACCAGGCAGAAGCGGCACCGGTTCCAGTCTGGCTGTTGCTCACCCACATCTCTGGAGTCCAGGACATTTCCCAAGGGGCTGGGCCGGGGCCGTAAACCTCTCACGATCCATGCTTTTTCAAACGTACGAACCTATGTACTTGCCAACAATAAAACTATGAAGTTATAATTCAGTATTAGACAGAAAGTAAAACATGTAGTTGCTCCACTGTTTTAATAATGCAAATGTTAACATTTCCTTCTCTTTCTCCCCATTTCAGTCACCCTTCTAGACTTCAGACTACAGACCACCTGCTCCCCATGTCTCCTGAGGAGTTTGACGAGGTGTCTCGGATAGTGGGCTCTGTAGAATTCGACACTATGGTAAGTACCGGGGCAGGGGTGGGCTTGACTTGCGGTGAGTGTGGCCCTGTGAAGGTCAGGAAGGTGCTGGGCTGGAGCCTGGGCCTGTCTGTAGAGATCTCTTGGCAGAGCCGAGGAAAGGGCATGTTTGAGATGAAATTGACCTGCCAGAGCCTGCTGTGTTTAAATGACCCACATCTTCAGCAAGATTTTTATTCTTGTCAGCAACCTTCCAAAAAAATAAGTGATTTTTTTTTGGGGGGGTGGGGAGAGGTTTTTGCTATAGGGCGCGTGTGTTCGCCAGACAGACAGAGAGAGACAGAGAGACAGAAAGTGAGAAATCACCCCCCAGGGGGGATGGTCACGTTGCAGTCCCTTCTCCTCCATTCTCTTCTCGGGATATTGGGCACGCACGCACATGCGCCCGGTGTGAGTTTAAAGCCACTGGGTCCGGGACTCGAACCACAGTAGACTATGTGAGAATCCAGCGACATAACCATTACACTAACTGCTGGTCCCAATAAGTGATATTTTTAGGTATTTAGAAGTTTGCCCCTCTGTCCTTTGAAGTTGTCCATAGGGAAATTTCACATATTATGGAACTGAGATTTCTCTGATGAGAAGAAAATGTTTTCCTTTGGCCTGTCATTTACCAGCGTGTCTAGAAGAGTGTTAATTTTAGGAGGGGAGAGGATTAATAGTTCAGTAATTACAGAGTTGTATCTGGCTAGCAGCGAGGAAACAATTTCACCTGCTTTATTTTTGAGAACTAATTTGTGCTGTTCGCTCCTGGAGCTATGAAGGGCTGGCCAAGAGAAAAAGAAATTCAAAGATCAACACAGTTAATGAGTTTCATGATAGGAATCGAAAGATGATTGTCTGCGGTGGAGGGAATCTTCCTTTGGGAGAATGCTTTTCAGTTTATCAAATAGTAGTGTTTGCCTTTCAGCCTGAAATCCTTCCTCTTAAAGATTGATTTGGTTTGGTTGGCTGGATTTTTGCTGATGCTATTGAATTTTAAGCTCTTTTCCTCATGGAATTGTTTCAGTTTATTTTTAAAATTTTGTTTAATGTTTTTAAAAAAAGTCCTTTCTGCGTTATTGCTGGCCATTCTTTACGGCTGTGTACCCGTCACCTGCAAAGAATGTGTGCTTAATAATGAGCAAGGAAGGCAGGAAGGGGAAGAGACAAGTGAGACCATGTCACTCTTCATACCACCAGGGCCGTGAGTTCCTGCATTCGGGAAATGTGTTTACATGGCATCCAGAATACCAGCTCAGATTCAAGTTTCTTTTTTTCTTTCTTTTTTTTTTTTTTTTTGCTATAGAGCGCGTGCGCTCGCCAGACAGAGAGAGACAGAGAGATAGAAGCAAGAAATCACCCCCCAGGGGGGGATGGCCACGCCGCAATCCCTTCTTCTCGTTCTCCTCTCAGGATCTTGGGCATGCACGCATGCACGCATGCGCACACACCTGGCGTGAATTTTAAGCCACTGGGTCTGGGATGCAAACCGCGGTCGACTACATGGGAGTCCAGCGACACAGCCATTATGCTAACTGCTGGTCCCAGATTCAGGTTTCTTGTAACTCTTTTTTTGTCATTTTTTTCAAACTGTAAGGCTGATATCTTTAAAGACTACTCTTTTGTACCTTTGTGATTATTGTGGATGAGAAAGTCACTTAAAATACTTGGGAGCTGGATGGTGGCACAGTGGTAAGACATGACACTTTTCAAGGCCGACCCACATAAGAAGGTTCTAGGTTTGTATCCAGACGCCTCCCTGAGGGACTGGGTACACA
This sequence comes from Tupaia belangeri chinensis, assembly GCF_000334495.1. Taxonomy (NCBI): domain Eukaryota; kingdom Metazoa; phylum Chordata; class Mammalia; order Scandentia; family Tupaiidae; genus Tupaia; species Tupaia belangeri. The sequence continues at coordinate 1,635,056 of NW_006159700.1, forward strand.
GGTGCCACTGGCTGAGGCTGGGGTACATGGCATTATCAAGACCCCATTGGAGGTGTTCATGTCTCTCTCTCCCTCCCTCTTGAAAGAAAGAAATATACTTTTTTTTTTTTAAGAGAGGTTTTTGCTATAGGGCGCATGCACTCGCCAGAAAGACAGAGAGAGACAGAAAGCAAGAAATCACCCCGCAGGGGGGATGACCACGCTGCAATCCCTTCTCCTCCATTCTCCTCTCAGGATCTCGCACGCACACACACCTGGCGTGAGTTTAAGCCACCAAGTCCGGGACTCAAACCGTAGTCGACTACATAGGAGTCCAGCGACATAGCCACATGCCAGCTGCTGGCCCTGAAATAAATATACTTTTAAAAAGGAAAATAAAATTGCTTAGCTAATGCAGGAGCACAGTAATTCTGCAGCTCTGTCCTACTGGGAGTGTAAAATGAGCCTGTATCAATACATGTGTAAGGTAGCATCCTCTGCTACAATGTGACTCCAACCCTGCCGTAAAGTACTTTATAAGCCTGATACCCAAATGTAATAAATATAAGGCCCTCAGAAAATATATCGATGGATCCAAAAAAATGGGCAGTCTTCTTTTACACCTTCTACAGTGTTACTGAGAAAGTTCTATCATTGTCACTTTCGCCACCACATTAGTAGGTGACATCGTGTACTTATTGTGTACCGGGCACTTCACAGGTGGTAGCTTAGTCCTTACAACAACTGTCCAGGTTAGATATTATTGTTTTTCCCATTGGCAAACATGGAAACAGATCCCCTCCACCCAGCTCTGTAACTAAGATCAAGCAGTCAGTAAAGGAGAGACTTGGAATCCACCGGGCGAGTCTCCAGGGTACGTGCTGCGATGCCTCCCTCAGAGAGCTGATCTTTCCTTTGTTCAAAACAAGCCTCCTACAGAAGCTCTTTCTACAGGACTGAATGTGTTTAATCCTGGCTTATTAAGGTGAACAGGACGGGGTGTGTTTTATTCTGGTTTATTAAGGCGAAGGCAGCATGGCCTTTGGGTGAGAGGCCTGTGTGTGGGATTTGGCAGTCAGTGCTGCAACTGTGCCACCACCATTATTCTCTGTGACCTTGTGAAAAAAAGATGGATTAGTTCCCTCCATCTGTGCTAGTGGTGGGGCCGCTGTCTGTGTGCTCTCAGAATGATACTGTCAGAGCGAGTTAAGCACTCTAAATCGCTGTCAGGAGAAGGTTTTGAGGCCTTTGGATCCCCGTATTCTTTTCATTCCATTCCAGATGATTTCATTCATTTTGTTTGTAGAATAAAATCTTTCTCTCTCTCTCTCTCTCTCTCTCTCTCTCTCTCTCTCTCTCTCTCTCTCACACACACACACACACACACACACACACACAGACACACTTAAGTCTTCAGATAAACAGAAGACTTAAAGAGCTGTAAGAGGCTATCGTGTAGGCACAGTGGTGGTTAGACAGAATAGAAGCTGGATTCCTTTCTAAACTTGGTCAACTCCACCATGGCATGGTTTGTGCTTTCCTCCACCTCAGCCATGACTTCTGCCTGGTGTCCGCTCTCGGGCTTAGGCATACACTGTCACAGAGAAGCCACTCTCTCGGGTTTCAGCGCTGGCCTAAGATGGCACTGGGAGCTGATGCCCAGTGCAGCCTCAGGAGCAAGAACATGGGCTCCTGGGGAAGCTGTCCAAGAGAGTTAGAGCACCTGTGTTTTCTGCAGCGGGATTTGGTCATTTGTTTAGTCTGGATTTTCTGTAAAATAAACTTTCCTCTAGGACTGCAGTAGAACCAGTCTACTGTCCTAGAGGCCTTTGGCCAAAGCTGCTGCTAATACTAATAGGGACATTTATTATTCTCCTATCTTCCATCTACTATACTGAACATTTCACATGTGCTGTCTAATTTAATCCTTTCAACAAAGCTATCTGCAAGGTATTGTTCATCTCCTTTTCATAGATGAGGCCTGGAGATATGCAGAGGATAAGTGACATGCCATGGTCACACAGTGACAAGATTTGAATCGAGGCACGTTCTGTCTCTCTCTCTCTTCCTCTTCCCCCCTCATGCCCTCCTCCCCTCTCTACCTCCAGAATCCAGGATCCTAACTGCACATTTGCACTGTCAGCCAGACTATAATACAGGGCTGCAACTTTCATTGTGCTCTTCAATCCAAAATAATTTCTCTGTGTCCTGTGCACTGCTGGGCACGTGGGGTTAGAAAGTGTGCTCAGGAGGTTCTACCGAGTAGTGTTTTGTGTCTCAGTCTTGGTACTAGGATTATCTGGAGCTGGAGCATTCTTGTTTTGGGGGTTGGTTATCTGTCCTGTCTATCGTAGGGTGTTTAACAATATCCTGGCCTCTACCTGCTAGATGCCAGTAGCATGTCCCCTCCTCTTACCCAAGTCAGGTCAGTCAGAATTGTCTTCAGACATCATGGCAGGACAGGATCATCCCCAGTTGAGGACATCTGTTTTAATGGGTAAGGCCAACGTGGCAGTCAGATGGAGAGTCAGCAGCAGGCTGGTATTCTTTTATTGTTTTTGGAGAGGTTTTTTTTCACTGTAGGGCGCGTGCGCTCGCCAGACAGACAGAGAGAGACATAGAGACAGAAAGGGAGAAATCACCCCCCAGGGGGGATGGTCACGCCGCAATCCCTTCTCCTCCATTCTCCTCTCGGGATCTTGGGCACGCACACACACGCGCCCGGTGTGAGTTTTAAGCCACCAGGTCCAGGAGGCGAACGGCGGGCGACTATGTGGGAGTCCCGCGACAAAGCCATTACGCTAACTGCTGGTTCCCCAGGCTGGTATTCTTTAAGTGAGCAATTTGCTGCCTTCAAGTTGCCCTACGTAAAGCAGTTGGGCAGAAAGCATTGGTGGGAGAGGTGACGGGGTTTTTAGTATTGTTTTTCTAATGTACACATGAAACACATTGGTTTGTTTTCCCTACTGAGTGACCTTTAAGGGAAATTCGTCATTTCCCCCTCATCCCTCTCTCCCTCTGGTGTTTAGCTCAGCATCGCCTCACCCTTGTTTTGTATGAACAGATTTGCGATGTCGCGCTCTCTCCCCAGACTTGCATAACAGCAGAAAGCTTTATGCAGCCTGGACGGATTCACAAAATTAAGCCGGCAGGCTATAGACACATAATCCTTCCGCTTAGGTGGTATAAAAGGTCTTGCTTAGTCCAGGAAAATGGGCAGTTCATGCTGAAGGTCCTCTGATTCCCTGGTGGTTATCTGTTGGGGGAAGTGTCTTCCCACTACTTCATTCTAGAATGGACAGTAATGTTAAATATGTGCATCTGCATGTCACGAGAGCAGTATAATAAACCCAAATGCATTTTGTCTTTTTACAGATGAATGCAGTATAGAGCACGGATCTTTCTCATCTACTCTGGAGACATTTTTCCTTCCCATGTGTGATTCCTTCCCGTTCCTCTGTTCCTTCACATGCTGTACTCTAGGGAAAGGAAAGAAAGTCCAGCATATTTGCTACAACCTGTTGGTAGCAAGTGGATTTTTCCCCCTAATTCAGACACCTCTGTTACCCTGAAGGGCTTCCATGCATCTTATTGAAGGTAAAATTAAAAGGCCGTCCTGGCAGAGTGGGTTTTACAAATGAAGCATATCCAGATACACCCAAAGTGTCAGGACTAGAATGGGAGTCCTTTGGGAAAGGTGAGAAATTTAGCCACTTAGCGGAGGCTGTGCATAAAGTCAGTACGTAACTGTTCAAGGCTGTGGGAGAGATGCACAGCTCTTTAGGGAACTTTTTGCTAGAAGAATGGTAAATTCTGTTCTGGGAAATTCCTATGTGTTCCCTCTGCTCTAAATATGGCTGAAGTTTTCCATTGCTTTACTCATGAAATAGTTCAAAGACAAATTATATCAATACTTTACCAAGGATCTCCTCCATCCACGTAGGGAAGAAAAGTTGTTATTATGTCTTCCACACTGGCCTTTAAGGCCAAAGACAAGTTCTCTCTCTGTAGAGAGAATGAACTTTTTTCTGTTTATTATAACTTAATGAAACTGGCTGTTGGTTTGTCGTGGCTGGATCCTGGCTGATATCAAGAGAAGGAAATGTTTTTTTCAAATTCATGAGTGATGTCTCTTCTTAAAGCTTTTATAGCCAAAGGTGACTGTACCCTCCTTTCATCGCCATCACTAGTAACTGAAATTGTCTTAGTTCTATCAAGGGAGCCAAACAATTAACAGCTCTCTCAAGACAAATTTCCTTATTTTTTTTTTAAGTTGAAATTAATCATAGGTGTAGATAAATTCATGTTTCTTAAGTTAGTCCATTTGTTTCTGTTGTTATTAGCTCGATATTTAATCTATTAGCCATAAAATCGAGAAAGGAGTTGGAAAAAAAAAAAGTAGCTGACAACTTGACTCATTAACCAGAGATTATATGAGAATGAAATCATTTCATAGCTCGTGTTCTATGTAATGGCATTGAGAATGACATGCTTCACTGATAAACGTGTTCGTCTTAATAATTACATTTGCAGATGGTTCTCTTCTCTGCCCTGTGCTTTCTCTAGACCCTTTTTTGAATGGATGATGTTTCCTTCCTCCCTTCATTGGCTCTGACACAAAAAGTGGTATAGGGAATGGGTTTGGCAGGCTGGCAGGCTTCTTCCAGATAACTTTCACTAGCTGTGTTGACAGGACTGTATCTGTCTCTGCGTTATCACTACAACTGTTACTGTGTAAATGTATTTTCCTTCAGTAGAGATAAAGTTTTCTTGAAGTCCATTTTTAAATTAAGCTGAAGTATATTTGTTACATTAAATATAATATGCACACAGTACTTTCCTTGGTGCTGCACACAAATTGGGGTCTCCATGAAGCCTTTACATTAGATGGTATGAACCTGACTGGATTTGGGTTACTTTTTTTTGTTTTTTGAGAGGTTGTTGCTGTAGGGCGTGCGTGCTCACCAGAAAGACAGACAGAAAGTGAGAAATCACCCTCAGGGGGGATGGCCACGCTGCAATCCCTTCTCCCCCTCTCTCCTCTCGGGATCTTGGGCACGCACACACACATACCTGGCATGAGTTTAAGCCACCGGGTCCAGGACTCAAACTGCAGTTGACTACATGGGAGTCCAGTGACATAGCCATTATTTCCACTGCTCGTTCCCTAACTATCAATAATTGTTACCTATTTGCCCTTTGAGAATGATTTAATACGGTTTCATTTTACTGCACCAGCCAAGATACTTTGTTTACTTTTAAGAAATATTATCATTCTAATGTTAGTCTCTTACCAAGTAATATTTAGCATAATGATTTTAAACGTTACTAGCATTCTAAATTACTTTAATGTTTATCTCATTTTCTTATCAGTCCATAAGATTAATGACATTATTTTCCTAAGTATTCCCTTAATTGCCTACTAGTAATCAGAATTGCTTTGGCAGATAAAGATAGGTCAACTGGCGAGCTCAGGGTGGAAACAGTATTGCTAGAAGCCGTAATAAGTGCCATAAAAGCAAACAATAACAGTACTTTGGCACTTGGTGATCATAGCTACCTCCAAATGCACAAATGATTTGGCACTTTCTTTAAAATTAATTTGGGTACTGCTAAACCTTCAAATGAGCAGCTTTTAGTTTTAAAACACGCGTGAAGTGGGACTCCGTCTTATCTCCAAAGCAGTCATCTAAAATCCACAGCCCCATGACTAGACAAGTTACTACTGAGAAGCCCCACAGAAAGGGGCCGTGTTTCTCCCAAGATGTGGAAAGGTAGAGAGCCGCGCCCTCCTCAAACTAAAACACACGGAGTACTGGGGGGAGATAGCTAAGGAAGAGACATGACCCCCAAGTTAGACCTCATCTGGCAAGTTCAGTTTAATGATTATCAGAAAATAGTAGGATAAGTTGAATTCTGGCGTTAAAAAATAGGACCCTTCTCATTCCATATCTGCAGAATTGTGTTTAGGAAATAGAAAGTTTCTTTATCAACACTGACAGCTGTATTTCTCCAGGGAGTAAAGTCAGTATGTCCTGCCTCGCAAGTCACTGAACAGATTCTGGCTTAAGGGATGTGTGTAGGTTTAAAAAGTGTTTTGTAAGCACACACACACACACACACACACACACACAACACACACAACCCACACTTCTTGGGATATATTTCTCATTTTTAAGGAAAGAGTTTTCTGGGATGGCATTAAATGAGTGAAATCTACTTATTGCCTGAAAACTTAAGTGAAGGAAAATCTTAATGAACAAAGCAGTCCTTTGCCACATCTCACCATCCTAGGGAAAGGGTAGAAAACAGGTAGAATGCCCTTTGAAAAGTCTTGTACCTACTTTTGGAACTGAGATGCTGTTCCTAAAGTGAGGGGTATTTACCTGAGTGACTTCTTTTAGTTAGTTAAGGTTCATTCATTTATTCATTCATTAATATATGAGGTTATCAGGTCATGAACACATTTTTGCATAGAAAAATACGTCATGGCTTTTCTGGCGATCCGGTGTGTTGAGCACGTTCCACGGGCCAGGCACTAGTCTAGATGTTTGGGAAATGTTGGTAAACAAAGACAAATATCCCTGCTCTTGTGGAACTTAGATGTGCTGAGATACTGGATCATATAGATTAGAGTATTTCGATGTCTCTTCTTAGAGTTTTACGATTCGAGTATTTTCGATGTCTAAAATATCAGAGCAGAGAGCATAACACTGTGACATCTGTAGAGGGCAAAGCAACTTACACTGAAATACGTTGATAGGTGGAAATGTCAGAGCCGTGGTGTTTCATCTACCTTCTCTATGGTCAGGAAACTGTACACTAGCCCTAGACCTGAATGGAAAGAGCGCTCTGAAGATCTGAAGTTTCAAGCACCGGAAGTGAATGCTATTTCCACATATAATGACAGGTGGGAGCTGAGGTCTGCCAGCTGGTCCACTCAGGTCCCAATGTGGCAGCACTGGGTTTAACTCTCCAAATAGATTCCAAGGTTTTGTGAAAATAACCTCTCCATTCAAGGCTGTGTTTAATGGTTCAATTCAACACTTACTGAGTTCAACAAATATTTACTGAGCATTTCCTAACATTAAAAGGATAGTGTTAACGTCCAGATGACAAGAAACATGCCTCTTTTGTCCTCATCTTCAAGGATGAACCCCTTAAAGGATTCTCCCCTTCGTCACCAGAGTAACCCTACCTGACATTCTCCATAGAACCGGGCTCACAGTGAGCTCTGGAAATGGATTTTGACCAGCAGGACATGGTCCCTGTGCTCAGTGGAGTTCCAACCCAGTGACAAAAAGAAAACCTTACTTGTTTTAAGAAAACTCATTTTTCACACAGTTTTTTGTTTTGATACATTTATTATGCTGTAAAAAGCAACACTACCTGATTCATTTAAAATGTTTCCCAATTTCAGAATTCTTACAACTTAGAGTTTTAAGATTAGATTCACTTTGGGAGGTTTCGGAAGCAAATACATTCATAGCTGTGTAACTCCCCAGGAAGAAGCTAAATCCAGCATCAGGTCATTCAGTCCCTGCCAGACAGACAACAGCATCAAATGGTCAATAGTGAATCCAGCTCTGCAGCTGAAGGGCAGTGTGGGGCAGCAGTGGGGTAGAGCGTATTCCAGAAACGAGGCCATCAGAACTGAGACCAGCAAAAACAACACTATATATACAAAGCCTTAAGTTAACATGACCATAGAGAGTTCTCATGATTCAGAAATAGCACATATTTACTTAAAGCCAAAAAAAAAAATAATCTTTGGAGTTTACTGAAGGCAGCAGTTGACAGTGCAGTCAACGAGCATTTAAACCAAATGTCCTCATTACCAGCCAACAGCAAACAGCCAGAACAAGACCCGGCGCAGTCCTAAACAACGTGGGTGCACGGACATAAATAACAGGGTAAATAAGGGCACACTCAACCACAAAGATTTTCACAAAATAGTTTTGATCTGAGAAAAGATGAAACTGTCCTTTGTTCCCAAATAGTTAAAACCTCTTATTAGATCCAAACCAAACCAAACCAAACCCTCAGAATCATTGGTAATCTTCAAGCCACACGATTGAACCATCTGAATGTTTCTTTTTAATCACACCGAGCAAGCTGCTGTTTGAGCAAAGTGATCTCATTGATCGCTGTGAAAATGTATCTGCCCTGTAGTAATCTTTGGGAGAATACTGCTTCCGTGCAGCATCTTACAAATACTGTCTGTGTGGCTTGATTGGTCAGCGGGGCAGGAACATCCACCATCCTCCCCGCAGAAGCTGCCACTTGGAAACCGCTTGGTGCCTGGTGCAGCTAAGGAACACTGGCCACGGTTTCACCCAAGGAGGTGCAGAGTAATGGGAAGACAGTGGCCAAAGCCACCGACATAAAATAGAAGCAAAAGTCAAAGCACCTGGGGGCCGTTGGCCTGACTAAGGTGCCATCAGGCATAATAAAGCTTGGAAGCAGCAGCGTATGCTGATAGAAAAAAAAAAAAAAAAAGGAAATTGCTATATGATAAAGGAAATCAACTAGTGTTCATGTAGCTGGGAATTCTCATTTCACTAAATACAGGTTCAAAGAAGTTGATTTGTGTGCATGTGTGCGCGTGTGTGCTTATCAGACATCCTCACTAACACACCTCTTTATCCATTTGAGGTAAGGTAAAAGATGTATGCGTAATTTCTAAAAAAAAAAAAAAAAATTAAAATTTCAAGCCCCTTTTACCTACCATCTAAGTTAATCATGAATGATCTCCCCAAGACAAAGAAATGATGGGTCTCAATTTTAAAGAAAGAGTAACGTTTCTTCTTCTTAAACTATGGAGCCCACCAAAAACTATACAATAGAGAATCAGCATCTAGAGCGATCCAGTGGTCCCCAGAGAAGACAGGTATCTTGATGCAGACTTTAAAAACAAATGATACCTGTAGCAGTCCCCATACTGTCAGAAGAGCTTTGGTGGCTTAGGGCGTTTCTGAATTTGTCTTTATCCGAGTACATCCCTTCGTTTTTTTCCAACCAATGAGTTTGATTTGTACTTAGTAATTTTCTCTCTGGTTCATCTTCTGTAGGCAAATAGCAAAGTGAAGCTCTGATGCCAGACATAGGAGGCATTTTCTGACGTACTATGGGAAACATGAAAACTGCATAGTGTGCCAGCACTCACTTTCCCAGCTAAGGAAAGAGGCAGGTAACTAAATGGCAGAGAAGAGAGGCTGGACTAAGGGCATAGGGAAAAAGGATATTTTCCCAAAAGTATCATGACTACATTCACACATGTGTTTTGGTCACCAAACATATTTTAAACGGATTCCCTGATAAAGTCTAATCAGAATTGGTCTATCCTAACAGTTGTTAACTATATAGTATTTAAAGAGTCACCTCATGAAGCTAAGGTGATAGGAGACATCTTAAATATACAACCGGAAGTGCATGTAGTTGTTCAAACACTCAAACTAAACCTATATTTGAAGTCTTGCAAAATCACACTATTTGCTTCTAAAGGCAGCCTTGACCCATTTGGACAGACTATACAACAGGGCTTAATTTATAAATGCATACCAGCAGATCACCACCAGGAAGTGAAAATTCACAAAATACACAAATATATCATGAAGACCACACAGTTAAGCTAGCATTGGTAACTGTTTCTTTTACATCAAATGATACAATGCACGAGGTAAATATTGCTCACATTATGGAGGGAGGGTGTTTGATTTCTACTTTTCCCCAAAGAGATCAGATTTGTCCTGTGTGCACAATGAAGAAAACTCCAGTAACACTGAAATGACAAATGGTGTAAAATGTACATCACTACCAGATAGAAATACAGACGTTCTTTGTAATCATATTTCACAATTAAATAGGTAAGTGATTTAAACCTTGGGATGTAAGACCGTTATAACAATCCATCAAGATTCTTATGGACGGTTTGATTTTCCTTTCCGTTATCGGAATCTCCTTGGGGTGTGTACTGGACTTGGTATTCCTGGAGGATTTTAAATACATCATGGTGGCCGAAGTGCAGGGCTTCATCCATGGGAGTGTTATTCCACCTGAACAAGTAGCACAGCAAGCAGGGGACATTAGGGAATCTCTGTACAAAGATGATGACTCAGCATACCTCTACTTTAAATGCAGGTTAAATGACCACTCGTGTGTAGCCACTTGAGCAATAGTACAAGTAAAACATAAAAGCAGAAATGTCAAAAAAAATTCAAAAAGTAGTTTCAGAGACAAGTTGGAATATGGAAAGGAGGAGAAAAAGATCTATGGAAGGATCTCGTGTATACATCCCAGTGCTTACAGAGTGATCTTCATAAGAGAAGCCCTGGTATGGACAGATAGAATAAATACTTCTCTATTGTCTTGGTTTCCAAATTTTAATTGCCTGAAGAGACTAATGTATCTTTTTAAATAAAATATTCAAAGAAAATATCAGATATATATCATATATCACCCAACTCTTTAACAGAAAAGTCATATTCCTGTCAATTCCAAATCACAATCCACCAAGTTAGGAATAACTGTGACCTCATTTGGGCTCAGACACGCCAGGAGAGAGACTGGCCCCAGAAGAATTAAAATTTTCATCATTTCTGGTAAGGATAAGAACCTAGGGCTTAGTCAGATCACCACATGACCAGAAAACCACAAATGAGCTTGTGGGGCTGACGATTCGAGGAGAAGAAATAAAGAGTTGCCAGCGGTGGTTAATCAGCCTTGCTTTTTGCAAGAGGAGATGGCACTATAAACTCACAGCCCCAGAAAACGACATGTACGATCATTAGCTCCTTATGACCTCACACACAGAACTGCCTTCCCACTCCCTGCTTCGGTTGTAAAGTCCTCCACACCTGCTGGCTTGCTCACTCCACTCAAACTCTTTGATGAAATAATGAAAAATACCAACTTTAAAGAATACACTTTTTTTTTTTTCTTTTATGGTTTTTGCCAGAGGGCCTGTGTGCTCAGTGGAGAGGGGGGAGGGGGAAAGAGAGAGACAGAAAGCGGGAACGTGAGAAAACACAATCCAGGAGGGATGATTTTCAAGCCGCCAGGTCTGAGACTGGAACTGCGGTCGGCCATGTGGGACCTTCGTCACCACTATGCCACCTGCTGGCCCCAAGAATACACTGATTTTGCTCAAGCCGATTTTATAACCTGAGTCTATGAATTAGAGAAGAAGAGCTGAGGCTTCCATTCTGTGATAGCTGGCTACCAAGCTAGGTGTTTAGCTGACTTCTACCTATCAGGTGGGCACTTCTAGTTCCACATTCCTAGAGGCCAATTAAGAAGGAAAAAAATTCACTACTTAAATATATAAACTACAACAAACACTTCCAGCATGTGTTACATAGTGTTTGTTTTGTTTTTGAGAGGTTTTTGCTATAGGGTGCGTGCACTTGCCAGACAGAGAGAGACAGAGATAGAAAGCGAGAAATCACCCCCCAGAGGGGATGGCCACGCCGCAATCCCTTCTCTTCCATTCTCCTCTTGGGATCTTGGGCACACATGCACATGCGCCCGGCGTGAGTTTTAAGCCACCGAGTCTGGGACTTGAACCGTGGTCAACTATGTGGGAGTCCAGCGACACAGCCATTACACTAACTGCTGGTCCCTGTTTCACAGTGTTTTCGCTAGGATTATAAACATGGAGGGAAAACACTAGTTTCTTGCCCTTGAAAGAGTTGGGACAGGTATTGACATTTGAAGATAAAAAGATGGGTCGTCACCCTAACATGAGGTTGTCATAATGCTGTCAGACAACCAAAGTGTTACGGAATTGCTGTCAGACAATGACACTGTAACTTGTTCGTATCTTATAAGCTGAACCATTAAAACCCAAACCCTAATTTAAAAAAAATTATGATAGATCTAGTAGCTAAAGAGTAGTCATCTTGTTCCAAATACCATACAGTTCTCCCAGTCTTTAAATATTAATACAAACTCATCATACATATTGATCCTCTCCATCAAGTATGCTTTCCCTTCCATTTTTAAACCTCGATTCTCATTACTCAGGGCTTCATGCCACTCCAGCCCATGATGTCCAGGCGTGTCAGTAAAGTACACGGTGTACACTTACACGCATATACTGAGCTGCATTCTGACCCCTGCCTGCTGCTCCAGATGGCATTTACTGCAGGATAAGCAGCAGTCGGCCACGTGGGCCAGGAGGGAGAGGACAGGACACAAACGAGGCAGGTTTCTCCCACTATAGATAGAATGCCCTTCATTCCATAGCTTCAACCTCATCTCCCCAAAGCACTAGGTAAAATTCAGCTCCCATGAAGCCTTCTAAAACTGATTCCACCCAAATCTAGAAATTTCAGCAAACTCCATTATAGTCATTTGACAGTTCTTTAACACCACCGTTTTTTACATGTTCTTATATGTTTCTGCAAATGTTTATCTTAACCTATGTAGCTGAAGTCCCATTTTTAATTACACAGGACAGAATTGCTGTTTTCTCTTTCCAGAGTTGTTTCCTTCGTATCGTGTACTCATTGATAGTCAAACTAACCTGAACGTTTCTAAGATATCGTTCTTAGGTAAGAAACGGGATATGGGAGACAGGAGGATCTATCTAACAGAAACAAGGATACGTTTGTTGCCTTACATACATAAAGCACAGTAAAAGAGACACCACAGCAGGCTCAGGAATG
>NW_006159700.1:1648170-1682238 GCF_000334495.1 Tupaia belangeri chinensis
ATGCCTACGCGGATTTCAACATATCATCGCTTAATTACTACAATCCCGCAGACTCGGTCACTGACGGGCCAAGATGTCAGAAAGTAATGTAAGTGCTCACCTGTCCTTGGGGAAAGGATTTACTTTGCAGGCTTCCAGCAAAAATTTAACAACTTCAACGTGACCTATACTCCCCACCCCCCAAGAAAAGCAGATTTTTAGTATCAAGTGGAAATGACATCTGGAAAAAACTAGACGAGCGGTTTACTTATTACCCTCTGCAGCGGCTACGTGCAGTGCTGTCCTAGAATCATAGTCCCGCTGTTCCATGTCCATGGCTGACAAAGCAAACCTGAAAATGTAAGCGCAACTATTCATTAGATACAAAACACACTGAACTCACACTTGTAACATTTACCCCAGCAGTTCAGTCTAAGGTCCCTTCACACGAGCCCTCCTGCACGTTGATGGGCACTCAGCATCCTGTTCAACCAGGACACCAGGTCTTAGGTAAATTCCACTGCCTCTCTCTCCTTTAGCTTTGCTTTTTTTGGGGGGGGTAAGATGTTTACCATCTTGCACAGAATTAAGCTTCACTGTATTATTGGTCAGAACTCTAGAATGATGGCACAACAATACCAAAGTTTATGTCTCAGAAGGTCAAGACACTAATATCTGTAGTAATATGTTCACCAATACTCCCGTTACAGTCTGCAGATTTCAGTTACTAATCAGACTTCAAAACAAGGTTGGAAATTAAGCATGGACATTTTTCCACTTCGGAGATGAACCGCAACTGCACAAGAGGTCTTATGTTAGGTATACACAGAGGTAAATAGCCTTGCTAATCCTGGTGATCTGTGGGCACCAAATGCCCCCAACCAGACGAGGGGTGAGAAGGCCCTGTCCAGGTCCACTAAGCCACTGATACTAATGAGCCAGATTAGTGGGACAGGTACCACTTGGGAAATCAGAGATCTGGACTTTAATGAAGGTAGAGAAAGACTGACTGGACAGCAGATCTCGGGTATTGGAAGTAGGACCTTAACTCAAATTTTATTTGGGTTATTTTTATTAGAAATGGAAGTGAGATGTTGGTCTTAAAAAAGCTGTTGTCCCAGAATAAAACTTCCTAAGTATCTGTAAACCACATGCAGATCCACCCTGTTAACATACCTTCTAAGAGCAGACACATCTCCGGTATACGCAGCAAACAAAAGGTTTATCACTGACTTTACCTGTGAAGAAAAAAAAGTTCAGGCTCCCACAAGAGAAAAGAAACACCATGTCTAACTGTCGCTGCAAGCCATTTCCATGAGCTCTGAACACTTATCACAAGTACGCGTCTAGAGCCAAAAGACACACGTGGTGTTCTTCCAACAGGACCGTAATGGAAACTCAGCAGTAAAGATACATGAGATAACGACTAGAATGCCATCAATTGACACATAAGAATGGAACCCGTAGGCTACTTGCGGTGACACAGTGGTGGATCTGTGATACTGAAGCCAATGAGAAGGTCTCGGGTTCGCATCCCAAGGTCTCCCTGTACACACTGGGCATGCATGCATGTGCCCTTGAGACTGGGTGGATCCCAGCATGAGGACTCTGTTGGGGGTACCTGTTTCTCTCCCTCTCAAAAGAGGTAAGTTTAAGGGACCAGCAGTTAGCGTAATGGCTATGTCACTGGACTCCCGTGTAGTCGACCGCAGTTCAAGTCCCGGACCCAGTGGCTTAAACTCATGTCAGGCGCTTAGGTGTGCATCCCCAAGATCCTGAGAGGAGAATGCAGGAGAAGGGACTGCAGCGTGGCCATTCCCCCTGGGAGGGGTTTTCTCACTTTCTGTCTCTCTGTCTCTCTCTGTCTGTCTGGCAAGCTCACACGCCCTATAGCAAAATCCTCTAAAAAACAAACAAATGAACAAACAAAAAGTAAGTTTAAAAAGGAGAGGAAAAAAGATGCCTACGACCTGTGAAACTCATATTGTTGGGGCAAATGAAAACTAACCCTTCAGTATGTCAGAACCCTAACCCTTTATTTAGTATGTCTCAACTCTAAATGTGAACACTGATAAAATTTACATATCATTATTTAAAATGAAATCATGCTATGTAAATGTCTCATCTCCACCAGAAATCACTGTCCTCAACCATTACTGCCTTCTTTGCAAACCTTAAGAGGGAACATTCAGTGTTAACTACCTCCGAAACTTAAGGGATACACTTCACTGGGAAGACCATCAGCAGGTCCATGCTCTGGCGGCACAAATCAGAGCTTCCCGGAACCAAACGCTGTCTCTGCTTAAAAGACAGGTAAGCTCAGGGCCAGCAGCGTAGCGGTTAAGGCACTGAACTCCCACATGGTGGACTGTGGCTTGAGTCCTGGATCCAGTGGCTTGAAACTTGTGCCAGGCACATATGCATGTGTGCCCCAAATTCCCAGAGAATGGAAGAAAAGAGAGCAGTATGGCCATTCCCCTTGGGGGGTGATTTTTTGCATTCTCTCTGTCTCTCTCCATCTCTCCGGCAAGCACACATGTCCTATAGCGAAAATCTTTCTTAAAAAAAAAAAAAAAGACACGTAGGCTCACAAACTACCAAGTCAGCACTGTCAAGTGTTCCAAGACTTCAGAGTGTATCTGCTTTGACCATGACCCATTGTCCTGTTCTTATAGTTAAAAGGAAAAGGCCAGTTTTACTTAAGTCCATTGGATTTTAGTCTGCTTTCCTAAGGACTTTCTCCAGTCCTGATGAAACTAAATTATGTATCATACAAATGTGTGCAAGTACTCAGTAAACTTCCAATTCTGTCTTCAACTTTGTACCTTCAGCATTCATATTGAAGTCCCAGCTGATACTGGCCTCAATGTAGAAAACCTTTCACTGGAGGGATGGAGAAGAAGACAGCTCACCACCACAAAGCCACAGCTCTGGCCTATGCTTCAAGACCTTACCCTGGACACCTTCCCTTTCCGCTCCACAACCTGTGGACTGTAAAAACTAACTGCAACTGGGGCCAGCAGGTGGCATGCTGGTTAAGGCGTTGGACTCCCACATGGCTGACTGTGCTCTGAGTCCTGGACCTGGCGGCTTAAAACTCGTGCTGGGCACGTGTGCATGCGTGCCCACCCAAAATCCCAGGAGGAGAATGGAAGAGAGAGGATTGCAGCATGGCCATCACCCCAGGAGTTGAGTTTTCACTTTCCCTCTCACTGTCTCTGTCGCTCCGGCAAGCACACACTTATGGCAAAAACCTTAACAAAGAAAACAAACAAACAAAAAAACCTGCAACTGACCACTTCTGGACTTGCCTAATTCAGCATCTTCAAAGTGTGCTTCAGAGAAACTAGCCCACAAGATGCTCCATGAATTATAAACATCCTATGGTTGAATATGGTCTTAAAATATGAAATCCCTTCTTTAGAACTTATGAGCATATAAAGAGTTCTGTAAAGTTCTGCAGTACTAGGTAGGACCTGTCTAGCTGAGCACATGCCCAAAATATCACTACTTACTACGAGTGTTGCTATCGCTTCCAAACGCTTCATTCTTCCTCCTCCCGTCCAGCGGCTTCCCTTCTATCCGAGTCATCCTCTCCTACTCCTGCCCTGTCTAGACCCTGCAGTCAATCCCCTCCGACCCTAACAGAGCAGGGCAGTTTTCTCAATGCGGTTGGGGGAGAGAGCTTTACCCACAATGTTCTCAAAATATGCAAGAGGAAAATCCAGAAATTTCTTGGAAAAAAATGGAATAAAAAAGATGTTTATTTTGGTGCAAAACTTTTTCAAATCCATGCAGTTTTTTATTTTTTTATCATAATAGCAGTTTCCACTAACTTTTTTTGGAGGCTTTTCATATAAGCATCTCTTATCATTTCTAGGTGTCCTACTCCTACAACTTAATTTGATATTTTTTAAGGAAAAAATATAAATCTGTACAGTTTGGGTTTTTTTTTTTTTTTTTTAAAGCCTCCAGGTGACTTAGCTATTCACTACTCTGGATTATGAACCACTATTTCAGGTGCCTGTAACTTTTTTTTTATTAAATGGAATAATTACTGAATCCTCAATATCCTTTGTGCTCTTGGGCTACAGAGTATTTTCCATTTTTCCAACTGGTCTCACATCACTGCTTGACAGCTTTCCCCCCTTAATTGTCCCCTTCATGCTTTCTTCAGATTTTTGATACCAATGGCAGCCCCTACAACAAGACAGATGATCCTAACTACTTTCCCGAATAAAAGCTGTCCTCATGCTCCTTCCCCACCCCGCGCCCTCACCAGGAGTCTTCCGCAAGATGCTGTTCTACACCTATCCTCTCTCCCTTTGCTCCAAGCTCAAACCAGAGTGCTTTTCCTTCTCCATTTCTGAGTCTCACTTTTCACCTTTCCTTCAAACAGAAATCTCCAAGATTCCCTAACATGACTCCACTACTTACAACTTTTGTTTCTATTAACTTCAACCCTTCCCTCCACTGGTTCCCTTATTTCTTTTTTTTTTTCTTTCATTTATTTATTTTTACATTTTTCCACAAATATTTACTTTACATAGCAAAAAATTTTAGCTCATACTCCATAATTCTTGACAGTTTACAAACAACTTTCAAAATTTCGAAATACTGAATTTTATAGATAATGTTCAAAATATGTCTTATAATTTTGTATCGTTTTATAACTCTATAACAACAGAAGCAGTATGATTTCAAAAAAATATATATATATATATTTTTTTAGAGTGCAGACACTCGGTATATATTAAGTGGGGACATACAATGCAGTTAGCGTAATGGTTCCCTTATTTCTACCTTAATAAACACTTGCTTCTAATTTTGAGAAGCCAACATTTGACCCTACTGTTTTCCTTCTAGTGGATTTTCTGTAAGTAGCGTATATGTTGAATTCCCTACAAATTACCGTCTCAATCACGGTTACCGCTAAACACTCTCCAAAGCTCTGGCAGCCTTCCTGAGCCCCAATTCCTCCTGGTCACCCCAGCCCACCACCTCCTCACAGCTCGCCTTCCAGGATGCTGCATCACCCTGATCCTCCTGGGCAGGGCTGTACAGACTCACTGCCCGCTTTCCACTGCCTAATAACCCATCAGAGGCCGTCTCCACCCTTCCTGTTACTCATCATGTCCCTCAAAGGTTTCATATGCTCCTCTGAGCAGAATGATTTCCCAGTCTGCACCTTCAGTCTGAGCCTATGTTTAACCCTAGTTAGGAACAGTTGATTCCACCTGATTGTCACTCTATCATTTCAAACTCAAAAACTGCAATAGCCCTAGTGGCTCCATGCCCTGGCTCCGGAAGTTCATATCCATCTGCCTACTTGCCATTGCCTCTAGGACCTTTAGCAGGCATCTCAGACTTATCTTACCTAAAATAGAACTTGCTCTGCATGCAGTCGGCTCCTCCTGTAGTCTCCCCTATTTGGAGATGCCACCATCATTCACCCAGTTAACCCAGTTGCTCAGACCCCAAACCCAGGAGTCAGCCAGGGCTGCTGCATGTGCTTGCACAGGTTGAGTGCTCCATGAGGATGCCCAGCCATGGGGCCATACTGGTGTACCCAACCCATGTTCTTCCCACCTAGGTGTCCTTGCAGCTAGGTGCATCTGCTGGGATAAGGGGAGCCTTCTTCAATCAAAGGTAATGGAAAGATCTGCTTCTGCCCAGAGGCAGAATTAGCATTTGTTAGTTCACAGATCCACTGGATCTGGGATATCCCTTGATTCTGTTCTCTGAGAATCCACCTCTTTGCTCTAAGTCTCAGGTAGGTCTGGAATATCACCACTTCTGCTCTTTTTTGTCCTGCCCTAGGAACCCCTGGGGCACTGCTCTACCTCACCTGGAGGACTGTGATCACCTCCTAACTAGTCTTCATATTCAGCTCTGTTGCCACAGGGATCTTTTTAAAAACATGGCAATCCCTGTGACTTTCCATCATACCTAAAGCGCACACACTCTACCACGGCCCTCTGGACCTCTGAACCTGCTGTACTCCTGGTTACTCTGCACATCTCATTTCCTGCTCTTCCCCCTTGCAGCTCTACTCTAGATAGACGGTCTTCTTGCTGCTTTCTCAGGCAGTGAGGAGCCTCCTTCCCCTTCCCTTAGGTCAGGTCTCCACTCACATGCTACCACCCAGACTCCACAGCACTCCTTTCTTTTCATCACTGCTGATCCCTTACTTTGCCTTTTCTCTTCAAGGCAATTGTTATCACCAGGCACGTGCATGGTCTCCTTCTCTCTATAATTTATTTTTAACTTCTTGTGTCTTTGGAATTCCACACTTCTTACTATCTCTGCACTCAGCCACCACCTTCTCTCACCTGGAGGACTGTGAAAGCCTCTTACTGTTAAATGTAAGCACCATGGGCCCAAAGACCACTTGTCGTTTTTGCTCCCCTCTGTAACTTACGTGCATACCACATCATAAGTGCTATTAAGCATCTGCCGACAAGTAAATAGTCTACCCTGAGACATCAAATATTCAGTACGTTACCACCATTTGGAGTAAACTGTAATCACTAATTCCCCCACCTCTCTTAACTGTTTATACCTTCAGATCTCTTTACCAGATGTATTTCATCTTCCCAGTCCTGCCACTATCCCTCCATCCTCCAAAACCTTTCCACGTACTCCTAGACATGTTCTCAAAACCCTGCTTTTATCAGTAAAGGTTTCTAAACAGGGGAGTGTCATGAAATAGCCAAATCATTCCTGAGGAAATTTAAACTCTTCAGCCTTGCATTCAAGGTTTCTCAGTCCGGCTAACTTACTTTTCTCTCTCCACCTCAACAGGGCGAAACTCTTCTCAGACTGCCCTTGGTCTATGCTCTTCTCTGAGAACACGTGGCTTCCCAAACATATCACAGGAGCTGACGTGAAAGCCCCTCCTTGCTGCCACACTTCCCCAGGCCCTCCCACCCCGGCATTCATTATCCCTTAGCAATGTGACAGCATGCCAGGATGGAGTCACATGGCTAGCTCCTCTCCACTCTAACCTGAATGTACCTTCGGCTCCTCCTAAGCCACGATGCATTCTACCCTCTAAATGCATTTCTCCCCACTCACTTCTCACTAAATGTTATTCTCGCCCCCTCCTCTGGGGACTGTACTCCAATCTCTTAACCTGGAAGTAATCTACATTTGCCTTTCTATCGCACGGCCACAAATGACCACACGGTATTTACTTGTGTATCTTATGTTCACAACACTGAGGACAAATCCAGCTCCCGTTACACATACCACTAATATTTTAATTACCCATAGTTCTTTAAGTCTTCTAAGCAATAAATCCTTGTCTGTTTCAGTGACTGTATGTATGAACTGCATTTCTTTGTAAAGTTCTCAGTTTAGATCAAGCTAGTTCAAAGAGATTTTATTATATATAATTGGCATATATCACTTAGTCACTTATGCAATATTTCAAAAGTTCTTAAAAAGTAAGGCCCAAGAAAGACTTATTTCTGAATAGAATCAGTATATTTAGTGTATAATAACACTTTACATCCAAGCAAGTTTCAGCTCAGAGGTAAGTATAAAACGAGGACACATCAGAAGACTTTACTGTACAAATGATTTGTGACTAATCAAGGGAGTCCCTTGACAGTACTCAAGAGTTGAGTCGAAGTTTGGTATCCTGCCCATGATAACAAAGACTAGCTGTGGGGCTGAACCCAGTCCAAACCAGAAATCAGGATGACCACAACGTGAGTGTCATTCTCTCCAAGACAGAGAAGCACTGGGAGGCAGCACACGCACAGTCACCACTGAAAAGTAAAACCACAAGGCCTCTTGGCTTTTATTTCGAACTCTATCACCAATCACAAAGAGCCACCTACGTTTTAAATGTATGCCTAAATCATGAAACGTGCTATGAGTAGAACGCTCAGTAAGAAAATGAAACTAGTTTAATGTTTTTCAGACAATGGATGGAACGGTATTTCACTTTTGGCCAGACTATTCCTCATCTGTTGAAAGAATTCCACAAATATTCCCAAAGAAACTGACATGCCCTCCGAAATGCAGACCGCGGCAAAGAAACTCCACTTCTTCTCCAAAGGAGAGGGGCATTCTAGAAGACCGTTCGTCCACCTCCCAGTGCAAAGAATGTTCTTGCAAAGGATGTAGGTGTGCTAACCACTGACCAAGGCTCTTTTTCCTCATCTCCACTGAATACTTGAGTATGTTCAATTTAAAATACCTGTCGAGGAGACCAAGGTCCCGAAAATACTGGGTTAACAGTAACTGCCAGAGGCATGGAACCAATGTTTTAATGGACCATCCAGAATGAAGCAGACTATACAAGTGGTAACAGCAGCTTATGCAAAGGGCTCTGGTGTTTAATGTGCGTCTCCCCCTAGAAAAGAGAAACTCCATTTGGGCAGGTAGTTTTTACAAATTTATAAATTAAACGTTAACAGCGTTTCTTCATCTTGTAGATTTCCCAGCACTACTACATTTTCCTTATCAAATCTCTTTGTCAGAACCTGCCAGATCCAGACAACCTTATCTTAAGTTTATTTGTACAAAGTCATGACGACAGGGAACAAAAATGTTACAGTTCACAAGAGTTCACTTAGCACTGGCATGCCTGGCATATCAACATCTCTTTTCTTCCAAAACAGCTAGAAGCAGGTGGTGACTATCAATTCTACAAACCTAAAACATGGCATTCCTAAATCTTCAAACCGACCATTCTCTTATTTTTTTGAGCTTGTTTAAAAGTTGTATTGTACTTCTCTTGTCTCTTTCTCCCAAATGCCCTGATAATTCTGTCTTTATAGGTAGCAATTATTATTCTAGAATAACATAACCATTTCACTTTATATTTCTGTAGTGATGACTCTGAAAAATTCAACATTTAACAATTGTAATTGTTTGTTTGTTTGTTTGTTTGGAGAGGTTTTTGCTATAGGGCGCGTGTGCTTGCCAGACAGAGAGAGACAGAGAGATAGAAAGTGAGAAATCACCCCCCAGGGGGGATGGCCATGCCGTAATCCCTTCTCCTCCATTCTCCTCTCGGGATCTTGGGTATGCACACACTCGTGCCCGGCGTGAGTTTTAAGCCACCGGGTCCGGGACGCGAACCGCGGTCAACTACATGGGAGTCCAGCGACATAGACATTACGCTAACTGCTGGTCCCTACAATCAAAATTGTTTTTAAAAATCCCTGACAGGCTGGTTGCTTTGGTCTTTCTTGCTACCACTGAGATTAAGGGACTTGGCTCAAGGTCACACAGCATATGAATTACTGATGGAGCTGAGGTAGAACTGAGTCCTTAACAGATCCCAGATACCAACGGATAAAAGGAAATCCAAACATTACATAGCAATTTAACTCTCATACTAAAGGTCCTTTTTACATATGAAAAGGAAAAGGAGAACAGGAGAAAGGGGAAGGAAAGGGAAAAAAGGAAGAAAGGAAGAGGAGTGAAGGGAGAAAAGATCAATTCATTGGTTTTTACCCTAGACTCCCAACTATTTTATTTCCAACCTTATACCAACTGCAAAACTGAGATTTCCCTTGTTTTTCACCTTTAGTTTCTATCTTCATACAAGGACTCATTCAACCCTTTTGGAACAACTTTACTGGGGAAAAAAAAAAGCAAGCAACTGAGAAACTATCCTTCTGTTTCTGCCACGCCTAGTCTGTCGTCGGCCGCGCTCTCATTTCCATCTCTCCTTTCCAGCTCGCTGCAGTATCTGTTGTCCTGGAGCGGATACTCTTCTCTGTCTGTTAAATAAACCATCATGACTCCAGATCCAATTTTGATTTAAAAGCTTCACTTCAACTTGGCTGTTTATAACCTTTAAATGGAAATAAGCTTTCAGCTTTCACAGGTACTTTTTTTTAAGACCAGGTCAGAACTGAGCCTATTATAATCAGTAAGTGTTACAAAGAAAAATGCCAAGTTGCCAGCATGTTTAAATTAATCGCCTTGTGTCAAGGGTAGAAAAATAAACCTGTATAATATGGATATGGTCAGACACTTCCTCTTTCTTTTACTGCTAGGTTTATTTACGATTTGTAAGGATGTGTAAAACAAAAATTAAGTTAGACATTACAGTTAATAAAAATTTGTTTTCGCTGTTATGAGGCCATGGGTTCTTAAGCGTTCCACTGACTTATTCAGATACAGTTATTAATATACTATATATAGACAAAACTAATCCAAACTGACATGATCAGAGGATTAGGAAAAAATCCTTTATGGTAATAGAAATTCAGCCATTTCGTGACCATACTTCCAAATTTGTACACAAATGCAAGAGGTTCTCATATGCTCATTTCAATAGAGAATAAACCAAAGAGTAAATTTTACTTTGAAGGAAAAAAACTTCTATTTTAAAGCAATTTCACTTAAAAATACAACTTCAAAATAGCAGCTCCAAATACTGCATTCTGTTGTCGATTTAGCTAAGTAATGAACTTTCGTGAGCATACTGTGCTCATAATCTCTTGATGAGATTTCTATGAACTAATTTCACTAATTTATAAACTAAGTCAAACATATCAAAGAATCTGACAGGCCATGATGACAAAAAAATTAAGGTTCTATTTTAGAAAAATAGTTATTATGCAGCATCTACTCTCTTCTTGATTGAATACTTAAACTACTGTTATCCCTGTTTTCATCCAAAGCTAGGAAACTGAAGGCTAGGATATTTAAATAACTTGAGCAAGGGATCCCAGCTAGTGAGTGGCATATCCAGAACTTGAGCCCACTCTGCCTGACGCCAGGATCAGTGCTCACAAACAGTACCTATCTAGTGGGCCAGGAGATGTCCTAATGAAACCTGGGATTTCCTCAAGAATGCAATGCCAAGACTCAAGATCCCAAGAGGGGACTGGAAGAGAAGGGATTGCAGCATGGCCATCCCCCCTGGGGCAGGTGATTTCTCACTTTGTCTCTCTCTGTCTTTCTGGTAAGCACAAACGCCCTATAGCAAAAACCTCTTTAAAAAAAACCGTTAACAAAAACCTCTTTAAAAAAAAAAAAAAAAAAAAAAGAATGCAATGCCAAGACAAAAATATGTTGTGATAGGAAGTCAGGAAACAGCGGGTAAGAAACAATGTACAGGAAAATCGAAGATGCTAATTTTATGTTGAGGTTCTAACCAAAGGTGTTTTCTTTTTTTTTTTTGAGAGATTTTCACTGTAGGGCGCGTGCGCTCGCCAGACAGACAGAGAGAGACATAGAGACAGAAAGCGAGAAATCACCCCCCAGGGGGGATGGTCACGCCGCAATCCCTTCTCCTCCATTCTCCTCTCGGGATCTTGGGCACGCACGCACACGCGCCCGGCGTGAGTTTTAAGCCACTGGGTCCGGGACGCGAACCGCGGTCGACTACGTGGGAGTCCAGCGACATAGCCATTACGCTAACTGCTGGTTCCCCAAAGGTGTTTTCTTTTTAAATGAAGAAAAAGTAAAAGAACACAATACACAATTCAGTTTGACATATTAATATTAAAAACAAAAAAATGGAAAAATGTTATAGATATTATCTCTATTTTTGTATTTAAATCTCTAAGACTGAAAAATGGGGTTAATGTGAATAATAGCAAACATGACTGTTACAGCACTGGCAGCAAATAAGCAACTTCTTATCTCTCAGTGGCTCATATTATTCAGATAAAAGCCGATGAATGGTCTAAAAAGATTCCAGTGGCTCATAAGCATCCCTCCTTTTATATCTGATTATAAAAGTAACAACACATCTTTGTGTGTTCTGAGAAACAACATTCCTAATTAAAGAATAAGCAGTAAATAGAGGAAAAACAGAGATGAGCATCGGCTGGCAGCCATTCCCCTGAAGAACAAAGCTGTATTCTTCCTGTAGCGGACCTAAGGGTGTTTGTATTACACTGACAACAAAGCTTTTCAGTCACTATTTCTAGTATTCTTCCTCTCTTATATAAATATCTGTAAAGCTTCATGAAGATTAGTTAGCACTACATTGTGTGTTCAGATAGAGGACGAAGTGTCATACTTCTGGAATTGTAAAAGTTATGTTTGTTTACCATTGTTTTTTATTGATTGATTGATTGATTTTTATTGCTATAGGGTGTATGCACTCACCAGACAGAGAGACAGAGATAGAAAGCGAGAAATCACCCCCCAGGGGAGATGGCCACGCCGCAATCCCTTCTCCTCCATTCTCTTGGGATCTTGGGCATGCACGCACACGTGCCCGGCGTGAGTTTTAAGCTACTGGGTCCGGGATGCGAACTGCGGTCGACTATGTGGGAGTCCAGTGACATAGCCATTACGCTAACTGCTGGTCCCTATAATTGTTAATATAACTGAAACATGAGTACATAAAGCCCAAAAAAGACAAAGAACTAAAAAAGAAAAGATAGAAAAAGAAATTAGTCATTATAATATATATTCTGCTTTTAAGAAAAAAATATATCAGGGCTCCTAGAATAAAAAAAGATTAGAAAGATACTATCTCGTGTAAATTAAAAATAAATAAATAAAACAAGGTCTTTTTTTTTTTTTTTTGAGAGTTTTTATTTGCTATAGGGCGTATGTGCTCGCCGGAAAGACAGAGACAGAGAGACGGAAAGCGAGAAATCACCCTCCCCACCCCGGGGGGATGGCCACCCCGCAATCCCTTCTCTATTCTCCTCTCGGGATCTTGGGCATGCGCGCACACATGCCCGGTGTGACTTTAAGCCACTGGATCCGGGACTTGAACTGCGGTCGACTACATGGGAGTCCAGCGACACAGGCATTACACTAACTGCTGGTTCCAAAACAAGGTCTTTGAAAGAGATGGAGTTTTCTACTAAGAAAACAAAATTTTGGCAGTAACACAGGCAGGATGGCTTCAATTCATAATCCTGCTTCTGTAATGAAGCAAGACATGGACCTGAGTTGTTCTATGATACGTCCTTACTGCTTTATTATTTTTTAATTTTACATTTATTCACCATATATCATTACAGCATACAAAATGAATTTTCCCATCCAGAATGCACTGAATATTGACTCAGTCAAAAACATCACCATACCTATTATCTCCAACAGATAATTTTCCATGTTGTGTTTCTCAGCCATCCTTACTGCTTTGATATTAGAAAGAAAACCCCTCAACTTCATTGGTCTCCAGAGAGCCATACTTAATTCTCTTTATTCTTATGTTGAACATATGTGCTTTATGGATGACTCTCACCACAAGTGTAATACCAATATATTTCTCTAGTGCTATGTATTTTTCAAAACACTTTCCTAGCTATTCTAATTTGATTACTATTCAAGTTACTACAGCAAGTTCCTCCAACATATTAGGTCATCAGGAAAGTCATGAAGCATATTTTTGTTTTTCTATGCGAAAAATGGATCATGGCTTTTCCAACAACCCAATATGATAGAAGAGGCTGCTGGTGAAAAGGATCTATAAGACCTTCCAGAAGAAAGCAATTTAAAGTTTAGTGTGTGTATCTCAAATCATATCTGGCTTCTGTATACATAAATTGCTCCAGCATCATCCTTAGGGCCTTTTAAGAGTACTTAGCATCTATATTTTATTTTTTCATTAGAGGTTTTGCCTTAGGGTGCATGCATTTGCTGGAGAGAGAGAGAGAGGCAGACAGACAGACAAACAGACAGGGAGAAGTAAAGGGAGAAATCACTCCCCCAGGAGGGATGGCCACACCACAATCCTTTCTCTTCTCCTAGGATTTTGAGCATGCATGCACACACGCCCGGCATGAATTTCAAGCTACCACATGAGGGACTCGAATTGTGGTTGGCCATATGGCAGTCCGGTGATGTAACTGCTATGCCATCTGCTGGCCCTATCATCTGTCTTTATTTTAGTCCTGACAATTTTTATCAGTAATATTTTATTTTGTGAAGCAAGGAAGTTGGGTGTAGCATGATTATACATAGTAGTCACTTGTTAGTATCATCTGTATTAGTTCAAAGTTTTGTAAGTAGAACTTTCTTAGCTTGCTACTTGAAAAATGCAGGTTTGTTCTTCAGAGGAGTAACTGTCAACTCAAATTCTAAAAGGAAAAGAGCTCTAAAACCCTGTCTCCTAATAGGGAAAGTAGATTCTAAAACCTATAGTTAAAATGTCTGGTTAAGTGTCCTAAAATCCCTTGCTTGATCCGCAGCTGCTACCTGCCTGAGTTCAAATTCAGGATGCAGCCATACTTAGCATCCTAGAGAGAAAAGCAGACCAGAATGCCGTCTCTATAAATTCATGATTAACCACTCAGCAGTATTCTGAGAACACTGCCATGTTTCCCTCAGCTTTCTCTCATTAGTTCCCATCTATGCTCGGAAACCCTGCACTCTTTCTCCAATGCTACAACTCACTCTCAGCGGCAAACCTTGCTTCATATTCAGAAAAGTGAAAGCCAGTGGAGAGAAACTCCCTCGACATCCCCCCACATCTGCAAACCTACTTCCCACCAAAGCTAATCGTCCATTCATCCCGAGGAACACCTCCCTCCCATCCAGGGGCCTCACTTTATTGATCAGCAGCCTAACCTGTTCTGGTCCAAAGGCTCCCTGATCTTTAGAACTTAAGTCCAATAAATTTTTTTTAAAGGGGCAGGAGGGAAGGTTATAACATGAGGGGCCAGTATTTATTTTGCAAGTGTGAATATAAAAACAACCTTCCCATTTGCTACTATCATGTTTTAGATAAAAAAGGTATTTTTAACACCAAAAAATAAAAAAGACATCATGTAAACCGAAAGCTCACATCTCAAATCTGTATGCTCTGATACAGTTCAAAGCTTCAAACTCCTTGAAATACTCTTTCCTTGACTCCTGCTACTACTCTGTGCTAGATTTTTTCCACTGGCCACTTTTTCCCTGATGGGAGCCCCTCTTATTATGGGAGGTCTTTGAGGATCCCACTTTGGACCCCTTTCCTTCTCACTGCCTCCATCAGCAACGTCACACCTCTACTGCTTCAAATACTACTCCACACTGACCGCTCGTAAAATTGCATCACCAGCTCTCACCGCTCTCCTCAGGTTGGTACCCGTATCTGAGTATACTCAACATCACTATCTGGATATCTCATGCACGCAGACATCGCAAACAGAAGTTAACTCGTACACTCTAACTGCCTACCCGTCACCCACTCCCCACCCCTTCCATACTGAAAGAATCTGTCAGGGGGGAGTGATACACCCAACCAGAAATACTTTCCAGGTTCCCTAGCCACTAGTCTGGCCAATGAGCAATCAGGTGGGTTTCTGGAAAAACCTTTTCTGATTATTCTCCTTTCTTCTTCCACTTTGGTCATACATGTCCCTGTTAGACTAAGGTGAGATCTCTGAGATCTAAGGTTAACACGCTATGCCTGGTAAAGCAGCTCATCTTTCTGATGGCACTGGTCCTGGACTGCCTAAACCTTAGACTTCTTGCTTTGTTAGAAAAATAAATCCCCTGGTTAACCAATTTGGTATCTGTAGCCCAACAGATCCTTTATCTTCACAATAGTCAATATTAGACTAACTTCTTCCTATACTCTCCGGCTTTGTCTCTCCAGTATTCTCCATCTCTGTAAACGCAGCTACTTCAGTCCTGTTATTGCATTACAACCCCAGTGGTCAACTTGACTATGTCACGTGATCACCAAGTACTGCCAATTCTCTCTCTCAGACACATCTCCAATCTACCTGCGTACTTTCCTCACTTCTAGCCAAGCCACCCACGTCACCTTCAGTCCATAACTTTAACTGTTTCTAATTACCCACAGGACGGTGCTTAAAATTTTTAATGTCATTTTTCCTTCTAAAATAGGTATCTCTCCCCTTCAGAGTTCACATTACATTTTGGGTAAAGTCCCAAACTCTGAATATGGCATATACAACCCTATGTAAATGTTTCCCAAACTGTGTCCAGAGGTCTACCTGAAGCAAAGCACCTGCACTACACATTAAAAATTTAGATTCTTGAATCAAACTGTAGAATTGGGCCCCAGGCAGCTGCATTTTAAAAAAGACACCCTGAGGAAGGGAGGGAAAGTAGGGGGAGGGTGATCTGTTTTAATTGTCACAAAAATGAAGTTATTTGCTGATGATGACATATATGGTAACGTCTTTGTTGTCACTGACATGCACTGTATTCATGCTGGGAAAATCTGTTGTACACTGTAAAGATATATAGTGACTAAATGTAAATAATGGGGACCAGCAGATGGCATAACAGTTACATCGCTGGACTTCCACTTTGTTGGCATGGTACGAGTCCTGGACCCAGTGGCTTAAAACTCATGCCAGTTCTGCCGGGTGTGTGTGCATGTGTGCCCAAGATCCTGAGAGGAGAATGAAGAAGGGATTGCAGTGTGGCCATCCCCCCTGGGGGGTGATTTCTCGCTTTCTGTCTCTCTGCCTCTCTTTCTGGTGAGTGCATGCGCCCTATAGCAAAAACCTCTCCAAAAACAAAAAACCTCACTCCAGGTCCACGTGCATGCTTGCCCCAAATCCTGAGACCGAAGAATGGACTGTGGCATGGCCACTCCCCCCTGGGGTGGGGTGGTATCTCACTTTCTCTCTGGTGAGCATACAGGCCCTATACCAAAAAATCTCTCTAAAAGAAAAATACACACACCCACACTAAAAGACATACAATAATTAAATGTAAAAAAAAAATTATAAAAAATAAAGACACCCTAGTAATTCTGATGCACAATTAAATATGAGAAGGCCTACTCTACTCAATATGGTCACATCACTGAGTCATGAAGGACCAACCTCCACCCACCTCACTTCATTCTTCTTTCATCTCACTTGCCTTCTTTCACCTACTCAACTATGCTGAACTCCCTGCTACCCTGGGGCCTTCGAGTCAGATATCCTATCAAATTTGTTCTTCCTCTAGCCACTTCAAATTTGATTACCTGTCAGGGAAAACCAACCATCCAGATAGACTAAATAAGGTCTTCCTGTTACACCTTCTCCTAGCTGGTACTCTACTTTTCTATCGCTACTATATTTGTTTAAATATTTTTAAAATAAACAAACATTGAAGATACAGCTAACCATTTTCCCTGCATCCATTCAAAAGCAAGCATTATTTGAAGATGGACATTCCTGGTCTTATACTTCTAACTCCACTGTACATCTGTATCAAAAAACTTAGGTACGTACACGCACAGCAACATAAGGTACACAGCACTTTATAACTCGCTTCCTTTACAACAGTTAAAAATTAAGTGCATCTCTTACATCATTTAACTTCTTTTAACAATCATTTATTCATTATCTCCTAGATTGCAAACCTGGGGCCAGGATCTGGTACAGAAAGCCCCTTCAATCCTGGGAAACTGGAAGGGACCCAAAGGGGCCACTCCTTCATCCGTCACACACTTTATGTTCATGAGGAAGCCCTGGTGCTAAACCATTCAGATAAGATCTGCTTATCGTTTGGGGTTTCCTAAGTAGCAGAGTAGATCCCTTATAATCTACTGAGAGTCAGTCCTTAACACAAGGGTTTGCTTTTGTTGTTATTTTTAAAAGCAAACACCATGAGCTGGATATATTGTTTTATTCACCACTGCCTTATCCTAAGTTCCTTGCAGTTTCTGGCATATAACTGCCAAGAAATAAATACTGAGTGAATGACTAATCAGCGAACGAATGATGTACAGGAATAATACTAAGGTTAATACATAACTATATATAATAAACTACTGAACTACATCAAATTAAAGTAACGAAATATCTTGAACTAATTGTGTTTGTGTGCTGTTTAAATAGATACTAGTGAAATGCTAAGAGAAAGATAATTTTGGCTCTTACTTGGTAGAAAAAAATAAAAAATCATTTTAAAGGTTACATATTTTCATTTATATAGAGGGATGTAATCTTGGACACTGGTAGACCTTTTTATTGGGTCACCAGAAAAGTCATGAAGTATTTTTGCACAGAAAAATATGTCATGACTTTTCTGACAACCCAATATTACAACACCAGAGGAATAAAAATTTCTGCTAAATAGAAAAGACAGACTTGGTGGCTAAGTAAAATAGGGATTGATATTATTGAAATGGAAATGAGAAAACCAGGAGAGTACTGACCTTCAGCCACCTTACAGTCACACAGGTGGGAAGGCAACTTAACAGAAACGGGCCATGTGACCACTCTTCTGCCATCCTAGATTTACTATAGAAGCAATACTAGAGTGATTTAAAGATGAAGTAGCTACATTCCAACAAAACTGCCAACCTGTTAGAGTAAGAGCACTGGGATATAAGTAGAAATTAAAAAAAAAATGGGGCTGGCAGGTGGCATGGTGGTTAAGGGCAGTGAACTCCCACATGGCCCACCGTGGTTCAAGTCTTAGACCTGGTGGCTTGCTTTCTCTTCCCCACCCCCTCTCTGTCATCTAGTCAAATTAAAATAAATAAATAAAATAGTTTAAAAATACACGTATTTTAACAGAATTGTTCCTTCATGTCCTTTACATGTACATGGCCTCTCCTTGTGTTGATTTTGCTCACACTTAACACTGTGTCATTAAAATCAAAACCAAATACACATAACTGTAAATGAAAAATTTCATCTTCATCACTGAATCAGCTTAGTTTTGTTGGTTTCCAAAAAAATCATATCCTATAAAACAAGTGCAGATGTGAACAAAGATACATTCATGGATGATAAAGTTCCAGATCATAATCAAGAATTTATATGTAAATAGGACAAATGAGAAATCCACTCTGAGCTGAATGAAAAACTAAAGAATCAGGGTGGATAAAAATTTTAATATATCGAGTGTAGATGGTAGACATTTAGAGGTGCAAATAAAAGGATTTTTAAAAGTATCTTCAAAATAAGTTGTAGGGGTTACAACAAACATCATCTTTCAATCCTAAACTTTTAAGTAATATTTAATGCTGCAGGAATAAACAACAAAGACATTTTTTTAAGTAACGAGAAGCATTTGCAACTACAACACAATCAAGGAATAATTCCAACAGTAGGATTTGGGCTTTTTGGTTTTTTTTAACCATCTACTATCAAGTAATAGTGGAGTTAATTTTACATCTAATCATGTCTGCTTTTAGCAGTGATTTAGAAAACACTTCCAGTGATTTCCCATAACACTTAATTTTCAGGAGAGATGTGAATCTTTCTTCTATGCCTGAAATAACACTCATGCACATGAAGAAATCATAGTATATTGGTGTTATGAGATGTAGTCACTGTATTCTTAGTTCTAGTCCACACATTGCTAAGCATAAGGGAATAGCAAAGTCAACTTCCAAGGCATTTGGCACAGGCAACAGACATGAATGGGATATTCTTCACCATTTTAAATCACTACCGCTTTAGGTATGTATCATCATTTGAAACTTACGATAGACTGTTATGGACTAACTGTAATGGTTTTTGTCATAGGTTAGGATGAATGAGAAGTATAATGATAAATTTGGTACCTTTTCCCAAAATCAATTTTACTCAGACGGAAGGAAATGTTCTGTCATAGAACAATAGTATGTTTTTTAAAAATATTAAAACAGGTATTATGAAGCATGACAAAGTATATATGGATTTTTAAGGTAAACCGTGAGATGGGAATCTGTGCCTATGGAACATCACGCTAGGCTATCCACCCTGAGCCTATGCCTGTTCACTCAGCACTCACTGTTGCTATGTGAGTCTTAAAAGCACTAGATAAAAGGAAAGCTTTGATCTGTTATGAACTTTTACGGAAGATTCTAAATTTTTGGCCGAAAAACTCATGCCTTCCAATGACACCCAATTATGACTTTTGCAAAGCAAAACATCAGAACAGGACAGCAGCCCTACCCAGAGCTCCCACATACAAGCTAACTGTGCCAAGATAATACATAAGTGGATGAGTGCATGATAAAGCCCAACCTGTAAGGGATACAAAAGACACAACAGTGCTGACTCTGAGGCAGACATGTTATGCTGAATGAAAAACAGAACTGCATGGCAGACACCGAATAAAAATCAAAGCTTGTTGAGACTTTATTATTAAGGTAAAACCACAGCAAAAGGTAGTTTTCTTCCTCCTTTGTCCTTCAAGTCAAAAAAAAAAGAAAAAGAAGAGCTGTACATTCTCTAGGTTCTGTTGAAATACCATATTTCAGTTGAAACCTTCACAAATAGGTGAAAAGGTAAGCTCTACTCCCTCTCCTCCTAAAGACCATTTCCTAAAGTTTCTCTTTCAGGTAACAAGAGACATTAAGGCAGGAATATTTTATTGGTATGATTAAAGAGTGTTAACAGTATTAGACATCACAGAATTTTCACAAAAATCACTTGTCATTCAATCATGATAGCAGTGAAGTTCTCATCTCAAACAATATTATTTTCGTTTATATATTTAAATTAGAAATCTTGTACACAGACCTGGATCCAAGATGTGTGTACTCAAGGCTCCATGTAAAATAATAAAGAATAAGCTATTGATGTGGAGTAAAAGGAATCTGTACTTTTACTTCGTATCTATTTAGCTCTGTATGCATGTGTGCAGTTACGTATGTAGGCATTCATCTGGAGAGGGTCTCGCTGTATCATGATCTTCCTACCTCTACTTTCCGAGTAGCTGGGACTATAGGCAAACACCTGAACTTGTTTTTAAAGAAAATAAACTAGAATGACATATGCCAACGTAGAAAGCTTTGGGAGGGAACATATCAACAATATGAAGATTTGAAAATGAAAATCCATTTTAGAATTGACATAATTTCAAAAATTACTTCATTTTCAGGCAAAGTGAATTGAAAAAACAAAGAATAAAAAAGAAATACTTAAGATGATACATTTCAAATTTTCAACTAGAATTTTTAACTTTGACAATGAGAAACAAGAGCTTAATGAAATTCAACTGAGAATATATACCATAGTTTTTTTTTGTTCATTTGTTTTGTTTTGTTTTTTTACAGCATCACTAAGATTAATTAATGGAAGAATGTCAAGACTCATGGATTAAGTTTTATGTTGTCTCCTCAAAAGACACTTTGCAAATTGCCCCTTAATGATGACTGTGAAAGGCACATACAAGAAAACAAAAACTCCTAATTCTAATCTAGGCTTAAAAAAAAAACTTCAATAAGAAAAAAACTTATTTCATTTTTGACTTTACAAAAGCTTGGCTCAAATATAAGTAGTACCTGCATCAATGCTAATTGTGATTATCAGCATCAGCAATCACTGTTTATTAGCGTCGTTCCTATTGCAGCATGCCTAATATGAAAGCAGAGTTTGCATCAAGTAAGAACAAGTCTCTCAAAATTCGAGAGTCTCACTTTCATAAACTTGAGGGTAGAAGAACTACCCAAGCCAGCTTACATTTTGAGAATTAAGAAACCATTTTTTGAAAGTAATAATTTTTTGACATTTTTAAATCAACAAAGGCTTCAAAATATTAATGTGTTCTAAGGACATAATATGTATTATTTCCCTTCATCAAAAAAAAAAAAAATTCCAGGGACCAGCAGATGGCATAATTGTCATGTTGCTGAACTCCCACATAGTCGACCGTGGTTCGAGTCCCAGACCTGGTGGCTAAAAACTCACACCAGGCACATGTACATGCACCCCCAAGATCCCAAGAGGAGCATGGAGAAGGGATTGTGGCATGGACATCCCCCCTGGGGAGGAGACTTCTTGCTTTCTGTCTCTCTGGTAAGCACATGCGCTCTATAGCAAAAATCTCTTAAAAGTTCTCACAGATATGACACAGGAATTCACACTGAAGACAATGAGCACTATAGACAGAGTAAATAGACAAATCAGGAAGCTTGTGAGGACACTCACAGATCTCAATGTCTAAAACAAGCTCAAGAAAAGCAGCTAGATAGTTCACATGTGTCTGGGAAAAACTAATATGCAAAGAAAAACTGTTTTTCTTCAGAAACATTTGTTTAGAAACTGGAATAGCCTTTTGCTGACTTGAAATCTTTTCTCCTTATACATTTAAACTAATCCCAAAGCAATTTATTTTAAAAGTCAGGGGTGTAACATTTATTTTTAGAGTAACATTTCTGCTACACCTACTTTCTTTCAAAAGCTCCAGGGTAATGTTTATTTTTAGAACTACTGTATAATTATAACATTCACTTCTAACTTTACAAGTTTTTAATAACTGCAGCATATTACTTAGGAAAACACAATTAATTAGCTTTAACAAATGCTGATGGTACAGCCTGCCAAATAACTTAGTCACATTAACTACTACCAATTATGCTTCTCGTTAAAAACAAACATTCATACTGACAAATCATTGTTTCCAAAAATATGTAAATGATGTCAATTTAAAAAGTGATAGAAAAATACTATATTTGCATAAGATAAAATGACAAAAGACCTAGAAATAATAATATGAAGCATGCAAGACTTAGAAGAAAACTATAAAGCTTTATTAAACATGAAGACCTGAAAAAAAAAGATTTAAACCATGGTCTTGAATTAAAAGACACACTACTGTGACCATGTTTATCTTTTCTAAGTTAATCTAGAATATTAAATGTAATTCCAACCAAAGAAACCAAAAACCAAAACATGTAACAAAATAAACCCATTAAAAAAAGAAAGGTTCAGGACCAGCAGATGGTGTAATCTTTACGTTGCTGGACTTCCACATGGCTAACCACAGTTCAAGTCCCAGACCTAGCAGTTTGAAACTCACTCCAGGTGTGTTGCATGCGTTTCTCCTCTCTCCCAAGTGGAGAATGGAGAACAAGGGACTGATGGGTGGTGTTCACCCCCAGGGGGTGATTTCTCCCTGTCTCTCCGCCTCTCGAGAGCCCACACACTCCATAGCAAAAATCACTCTATAAAAAAAAGTTAAAGAGAAAAATCTGTAAGTATACTAACAGAGAAAGCAAAGAAACCTGGAAAAGAAGGCTGAAGAGAAATGGGAGTTCATACCAGGTAACATTACTTTTAAGCTTATTAGAAGATTATGGTAAGTTGGGAGTACACCCAAAACTAGAAAGTTGAACTAGGCTGTAAAAATGAAATAGTTTGCAAAATATAAGTTTAATTATAGCTCAGTGTTCCAAGTGCAATTGCTAGAGAGAGATTTTCAATACAAAAACAGAGATTTAAAAACTGGCATTGAACAAAAAGAAATTTTTTTTTTCTTTCAAAAGCTAGGTCCTCCAAATAGGTCATTTTAATTATCTGAGGCAGCATCATTCAAAGTATTTATTTCTCCAAGGTAAATATCTAGTAAAGAAAAAAAAAAAGTCCATTATTTTTAATAATACTGTATCTTTAAAAAAACATGTCCTCAGTTATTAAAATTTAGGTTTAAAAATACATATTCCAAATTGTTCTTTGCCACTGAGATCTGGTCTATAGCATGTTAACAGAAATATTTCAGAATTAAATAAAATTTAAAGTTCAAAGTCTAGCAAGTGTTATAAGAACAACTTTAAGGAGTCTACCTGTTCACCTGTTCTAACGTGAGCCTTCTGAGGACAAGAATAACTTATGTGGCTTTTTTTTTTTATAATTGAAACAATACAATATGACAGTTTTAAGCATGTGCTTAACTTATTGCTGGATATAATTTATACAAAAGCATCCCAGACAACACCAAAAATGTAATACACTCAAAGTGTGCTAATTAGTATCTATTCATTAGATTAGGAAGCAATTACAAAAGTTTTAATCAAAATAGATTTTATACACATGGAATATTTATTATATTTGTATTAGCTTCAACCTACAAAAAATTTACTAAAGTAGATGCACAATCTAAAAAACAGAAATGGCAAATAAGTTGATCTTAAATTTCTTTCCTTTCATATGCTCACCTTTTCTGCTACTATTTAAGAACTTTGGTTCTGGGGCACATTAAGTTTTGCCAGCTCTGTGGTTTATTGTTTTTAGAGTTTTTAAATTTTTTTCTTTTTTTGCTATAGGTTGCCTGTGTTTGCCAGAGACACACAAAGTGAGAAATCACCCATGGGGGAGGGGATTGGCCACACAGAAATCCCTTCTCCGTGCTCCTCCCAGGATTTCGGGCATGTATGCACATGTGCCCAGTGTGGGTTTTTAAGTACCCAGGTCCAGGACTCAAACTGCAGTCGACTATGTGGGAGTCCAGCAACATAACGATTATGCCATCTGTTGGTCCTGCCAGCTCTGTTTTATGAGGACTAGATTCTGCCTTGGATATCCTTAGAACAGTTTCCTAAATTTCTTCTAGTCATGCGCATTTTATGGTATTCAAATTAATAACTGCTAGATAGCACTGGGGGTAGGGGGTAAAATAACCTCCCAAACCCAAGTAAATTCCTTCCGTTTCTAAATATTGTAAGAAACAAAGGTTTTTGTTTTTGTTTTTACTGTATTACAATTTCAAGTAAAAGAAAAATGGCTAAACTTGAATGTATGTTCACATATAATTTTGTCCTTGAATTCCATGTAGAGCATGGCCTAAGACAAAGTCCATTCTGAATTAAAAAAAAAAAAATCTGATGGTATGGTCATGATGAATGGTAACAAATTTTCATTTATTTATTTTTTGTTTTTAAGAGAGATTTTTGTTATAGGGTGCATGTGTTCACCAGAGGTAGAAAGCAAGAAATCATCTGCCGGGGGGTGGCCACACTGCAATCCCTTCTCCTCCATCCTCTCGAGATTTGGGGCACGCATGTATATGCACCCAGCATGAGTTTTAAGTCACCAGGTCTGGGACTTGAACCGCAACTGACTATGTGGGAGTCCTGTGATATAACCATTAACCCCATTACTACTGTATTTACAACACCTGGTTTTGATATTACACAGTGTAAATATTAACATTTAACACAAAATGGTAGACAAGAAATGTGAAGATACCACATGTTAAGTATATTAATTATAAATCTTTTTCGAAACGTATTTTAGGGTGCAAGGCCATCCAAGAAGAAAAATGAAAAATTTAAAAAATGAATAGTGAAACAGACTCTTACAATCGAAAGCTGTATGCAGTCGAATAAGCAGAACTGCTCCATAAAGTAAGCTGTTCAATCTGAGAAGTACATTACTTATTTTAGGTGAAATATCATCCTTTGTAATAAATTTGGGGAAGCGCTTTAAAGTCAAACCACATGAAATCTGGTGTTCTAGTTTTCCTTTTTCTGGAGCTCCCCCATTTATTACTGTCTTACTCCATCAACGCTGGTGGTGAATGGGATTGGCAGCAACAGAAATCACGTCTTTAAAGTCAAATTGAGTTAAGTAAAATATGTTACATTTCATAATTATGGTGAAGCAAAAATTTTGGAAGTTCTTTTATGGTAAAGCTTAGAACAAATATAATTGATTAGTGAACCAATTATATATACTAAAAGAACTACTTGTCGTTTTCAGAATATGAATAGATACAGATAAATAGGCAGATAAGATACATGTGTGTGTACACATGCAACACACACACACAAATGAGATATAAGTCATCAGGATATAGATAGACATATCGGTTTATATCAGCAGCTCTTTCTACATGTATATTTTAACCTATGAAACACTAACATCAGGTCAGGATTGCAAAACATTTGAATCTCCTGCCCCTTTACTTCAAATAGGTTAAAAAAAAAATCTAACTTTAGAAGTAGGTGATCATAAGCTGTTACAAATATTGACTATACCATTATATGGGAACTTATTAACCAGTCCTAAAAACTTTATTTAAAAAGTTCAATAAGTAATATAAGTTTATATAAGCAGGAGATTTTGCCTATTAAATTCTTTAAAAATAATACTTCTATAATATATTTAGGAAATCTCTAGATTGTGAATGGCAGATTTAATCAAGGAGAAAAGGTATTAGGTACTTTATTTGACCTATAAGACAAGATCCTCCATGATTCAAACCATACTACAGAAATATACTAAGTTCCGGGACCAGCAGTTGGTGTAATGGCTACGTCGCTGGACTCCCATGTAGTCGACCACGGTTTCAGTCCTGGACCCAGTGGCCCAAACTCATACCGGGTGTGTGTGCGTACGTGCCCAAGATCTCAAGAGAATGGAGGAGAAGGGATTGCAGATGGCCATACCCCTGGGGGGTGATTTCTCGCTTTCTGGCAAGCGCACATGCCCTATAGCAAAAACCTCTCAAAAAAAAAAAAAAAAAAAAAAAAGAAATACACTAAGCTCCTTCTGAATATTAAATCTAAGAAAGCAAAGTAAATTTACATATTATAACCATTCCACTATATATATAAGTATATATATATATGTGTGTGTGTGTGTATTTACATATACACACACACACACACACACACACACACACAATTTCAAAAAGTTCACGGAAAATGGAATTAAAGTACAAGTTTCTTTTGGTGCAAAAATTCTGAATTCTATGTTGTTTTTTTTCCCCATAATGTGTATTTTCCATGAACTTTCTGAAGACCACCTTGTGTATGTGTGTATACTATTATATAAAACATATTCTAATCAATATAAATTCTACAGAGACTAACAGCTTAATTCTGAAGCAATATTATGATACTCTTAATTTGATTTAATAATTTCTTCCTATTCTTAAGGCAACAACAGATAAAATGAGACCTGCATACTCAATTATATCAAAATATGCTTATTCCAAGGGCTGTATTTTTAAAAA
The DNA here is from genome assembly GCF_000334495.1 of Tupaia belangeri chinensis. Classification (NCBI taxonomy): domain Eukaryota; kingdom Metazoa; phylum Chordata; class Mammalia; order Scandentia; family Tupaiidae; genus Tupaia; species Tupaia belangeri. Next base: position 1,674,730 of record NW_006159700.1, read on the forward strand.
AGTTATCAAATGGAAACAACAGGAAAAAAATTGGGAGAAAAGTCTTTATTTAAATATGCCTAATACAACCAGTAGAAAATTTCCTCCCCCCACAAAAACAAAAACAAAAACAAAAAACAACAACGCTACTACATAAGAAAAAAAATCAAATGAAGACTATTTGAATATTTCTAGTCTTACTTCAAGGCTGCTTCAGAAGAGTAAACACTTTAACAGTATCTTCAGAAAGGATATTTTTATTGCTAAGTTAAAATCCCAACTGTTTGTTTTACTTAAAGTGTTAGAATTGCTTTTATATATATTTAAAAAAAAAAACAGTAAAATCAGCATAAAATAAATTTATTGTACAATACAAAAAGGCATACTGGAAAATAAAGTTGTACATTATTAAATATACAAAGCAAATAAAAGAAAGCTAAACAACACAAATGTTTTCATCCAAACACTAAGATAAAATGCACAACATTTATGCTAAAAAACAAAGTATTTTAGGAAGAATATGCATTTCAAATGAAATGTTAATGATGCCAAAAAAAAAGAAAAATAAGAAAAAAATTGCTATCTTGTATTTAAATGCTTGAATATCAAGAATCAGTAATGGCATGAAACATTAAACCCAACAATACTGGGTACTTTTCAAGAACTTTATTTGAAAAGGTATTAAGAATACTGAAGGAATCAAAATACGTTCTTAGGACTGGCAAAGACTTTTCCTTTAAGTTTGAGGGCCTATTCACAACATCTTATCTCTTCTTCCAGTTACACCTCCCTATAAAAATTTCTGGATGGGGCCAGCAGGTAGTATGATGGTTGAGATGGATTCCCACATGGCTGACCATGGATTGAGTAAGGTTTAAATTTGCTTTTATATATATTTAAAAAAAAAACAGTAAAATCAGCATAAAATAAATTTATTGTACAATACAAAAAGGCATACTGGAAAATAAAGTTGTACATTATTAAATATACAAAGCAAATAAAAGAAAGCTAAACAACACAAATGTTTTCATCCAAACACTAAGATAAAATGCACAACATTTATGCTAAAAAACAAAGTATTTTAGGAAGAATATGCATTTCAAATGAAATGTTAATGATGCCAAAAAAAAAGAAAAATAAGAAAAAAATTGCTATCTTGTATTTAAATGCTTGAATATCAAGAATCAGTAATGGCATGAAACATTAAACCCAACAATACTGGGTACTTTTCAAGAACTTTATTTGAAAAGGTATTAAGAATACTGAAGGAATCAAAATACGTTCTTAGGACTGGCAAAGACTTTTCCTTTAAGTTTGAGGGCCTATTCACAACATCTTATCTCTTCTTCCAGTTACACCTCCCTATAAAAATTTCTGGATGGGGCCAGCAGGTAGTATGATGGTTGAGATGGATTCCCACATGGCTGACCATGGATTGAGTCTCATGGACCTGGATGCTTGAGTTTTTACTTCCTTTTTCTGTGCGTGTGCCTCTCTGGTCAAATTAATTAAAAAAAAAATAAATAAATAAAATTAAATAATTCTTATTAAAAAAATTCTGGATGCTGTTTTCTAACAAGGTTCTCTAAACATGGTAGAGCTTAGATAACCCTACCTCATTTAAAAGTGTGCATTCTAAGTGTGCACTTAATCCTTATTGACATAATAGCTGCCACAAATTAACAACTTCATTTTAATATAGCTATACAAATATGCACATAGTATGAAAACCAAATCTTCATTTTATAAAGTAAAATCAATCTCCAACTAAAATAATAAACATCTGACAATTTAGTGGAGAGGAGGGGAAAATAAAGCCCTTTTTCCAATTAAGGCATTTGACTGCCCAAACCACAAATGGCCTTGGTGGAAAAACACAAATGTGAAACTGTACAAAGGCACAAGAGAGGCAAGACCTCTCTTGCCTCCAGTCAGGATATATACCTGAACATCGCAGGAACATTCAAGTAACCATAAAACACTAAATAAGATTTTGGCAAAGCAATATTTAATTGTTTAAATATATATAAATTTAACACTTAGTCAAAAATGTTTTTGACCAGCACTTCTGAGAAGGAACTTCTTTTATTAACGCAGTTCCTAAACTTAAGACATATCATCAAGTTTTCTACATCTCTGTCTATGCTAGCATATAAATCACTGAGTGAGGTACATTTTGCTACACTGTATATACTGTACAGCCTTTGTCTACCACATGTATGCCATCATGCTAAGAAACCATCAAGTTTCTTCTAAAACCTACCCCACCCAAAGTTTACACATTTAAAAGTGAGCTTAAAAATAAAATAGCTTTTAACTGTGGGGAACTATGGAGAAAATCGGAGAAGGTGTATGGAAGAAGGAAGAAGTATAAACAGGTCCTACAGAATTTTACAATCACTTTGCCAAGACAGATTCTAAATACTGTGAATAGTCAGGCTGTATAGAACATGTATTTCTCTTAAAAATGTTTTGATTCTCAATATTGCATTTTTATTAGCAAACAAAAGAATTCAAATCTAACAGATGTTTTAGTAGTAAACTTACTACCTTCAGACTAATTCATTTCCTAAGTACTCTAAGCGTTCACACAGAACAAGCTTTATGAAATGTTATAATTTACCACAAAAGAAATATTCATTAGCATTTGTGAAATTATTAGAATAAAATTATTAAAAGCTAAAAATCAAGATTTGCCATTCATACTTAAATATAATGTAGAAAAATTATGTGGATAATATGAAAATAAAATTGTTTAGGTGAATATTTCACTTGAAGATACTCACTGTCTCGCCTTCTGAGTAACCATTATAGCTTTTTAACAGTGAAACACGTCATTATCTTATGTAAAATTCTTTGGCTGGAATGTTTTAGTAACATAAAGACACTCCTGTACATATTTCTGACAAAACATAGGCATTGCAAAGTAATAAAAGTAAGGAGACAAACCATTTGATAAAGTTTTAAATGAGTTCTTAAAACTTGAAGGCCAATCTATCACTAAAAATGGCATTTAAACTGAAGCTAATTTTATAATCTAGTGCTATTTTAAATAAAATAATTAGAGATTCTTTTTTTTGCCTTTTTAGTTAAATATTTAGCACACAAGTACTTTTTATTGTCACTGGAGACATGTCAGTTTTAAAATTGAAAAAGAAAACAAAATAAAACTGGCTAGTTCGATTTATAGAGGTTTAGAACTAATAAACTGCAATTTTGTGTTACTATTTTAAGATGGGATTATCTGACTATAGAGTTAAAATTTTAATTACATCAAGAATTTTTTAGGTTTTCTTTTTTGTATGTTTCAAAAATAAAGCAAGTTTGCTTTATTTACTTGTAAATATCTTTTTAAAGATCAACAAATTGACTTTGCAATCTATTATCTGTACATAAAGATTAAAAGAAAAAGATGCTTTATGGCTCCAGCACCCAGGTTGAAAATACAAAAAAAAAAAGAAAAAAGAAACTCAAATAAATATTTAGTTTGCAAAAGAGCTAAAGATGTTTAGAGCTTAAACAGAGAAACATTCTGAAACTAGAACCCGTTTCTTTAGCTTTTCTCTCCCAGACTTTCCATTCTATATACTACAGTTGTAGAGATGTCCTCATTTGACTCAGGTGACACTTTTTTCCATACTGTCTCTTTTAAAGCAAGTTCTTGTTGGAGACTTTCATAGTCCAATGGTCCAAAGGAATGCTAGTTGTTCAAGCAACATACATAATTTATTAGTGCACTTGAGTGAAGAAAGGTCCAAGCTATAAAATGGTATTTGTCAATGAACATTATTAAAATCTGTTAACAATTTTACCCACCACCATCTGACATTTTACTCCATATTACACATGCTGACACCCATGAAAGTTTCTATTCTGCTGGCTTTGCATAATCCTCATGTATTATCAGAAGTTACATTGGTTGGAATTAACGAAAATTTAGCTTGGCAATAACACAAATTTACTCAGTATGTATTTCAAATATTTTCTATTTATAAATGCTTCATATTACCTTCAAGTCTTATTTGGTCATTTTACTATAAATCATGAGATATAAAGGAACTTAACCTAATTCTCAATATCAAGTACCTTGGTCCAGTGAAAAACAATACAGACTAACAAATTTAAATCTTGACTCCTTTTATTTATTTTATTGATTGACTGATTGTTAAAACTTTACACAGTGCATGTGTGCTTGCCAGAGAGAGAGACACACACAGGGAGAGAAGGATAAAGCACACCCCATAGGGTGTGGTCACCTCACAATCCCTTCTCCATTTCTCCACACTGTTAGGATTTGGGGCATGCATGCACACCTACCTGGTGTGTTTTCAAGCCACCAGGACAGGGAGTCAAACTATGTGGTCAGTCATGTGGGATCTGGTTTCCCTGACTGCCAGGCCATAGGACTAGCCCAATCCTCACTCTTAATAGCAGTGGTAAAAAACAATTCATGTTTATAATAATGTGAAGCCAAACACACTGAAAATAAACAAACAGGACTTTAAAGGTAAGGGGAATATTTTATTCAACATCCTTTCTAGAAAAAATAATTTCATGTATAGTGGCCTGTAAAACATATGAGGTTTCATGAGGTCTCTCACTAATATTACAATCCCTTTTCCATTATAATATCCAATCTACACAGTAGTAGGTAAGGAGATGAAATAAACTTCAATTTAGATTTATATCTGATAATTACTAGAAGTGAAAATAAGGATTTCTTTCTTAGTAGATTTATAGCATATAGCAACGTCCAATGTCTTCTGTTAACTTAATCAGTTATGAAAGTTTTGGTTAAAAAAAGGCAGAAAATGGGGGGGGGGAAACCTCTGCTGCTAGGTTAACCAGTTCCAATAGAAAAAAGAAAAACAACAAATATTTACTATCTATGTACTAGTGATTTAGGATAAAAATGTCAAAAATTTGTTTATACTCATTTGTGATTGGCAAAGACATGAGGCCACTAAGAAATGAATTTAAGCTTTATTTGAAAAAGCTAATCGCATATTCTCATTAAAAAAATCATACATAAGAATTTTGCTTACCCTCTGATCACCACCTTCTCTTCGAGGATCAAGTTTTTTCGCAAAGTGTCTCAAATTATCATAGTTATGAAAATTACAGAGAGAAACAAGATCCTGTAAACAGTTACACAGAACAGGTGTGAGACACTGTTTGGTTATTCGTTATGTTTATTCACATTTTAACAAACTTTGTTTGTACAATCCAGCTTAATTACTATTTTATAGAAATATCACTACATGTTAATAACGCAGCATAATGCTTCAAGAAGAGAACTGAAATCAGAGTAAATATGGCTACAGAATACTGAGAACGCTGCATGACTTGAGGGTCAGACACTCAATCTGTCATAACTTTTCATCTTCTATAAAATGAGGTTTATAATGACAGGCCACAAGAAAAAATTCTTCTGTCAAGGAACTGCAAAGCACCTTTTGTAAAAATATACATAAGGATTATGGCTACAACTTATTATAATTTACTTTATATGCAGTCCCATGTTATTCTCTAGTTTTTTAAAAATATGAAAGACTAAAAAAGAAAACCAGAATTGTAACTGAGAAAGCCTGAAAAAAATAAATGATAGCATTCAATCCAGATTTTAGAAGTAATAAATATAAATAAAACCAGAAGTTGAAATATTAGCAAGAATTGGGTGACAAAAAAATACTGAACTCATCAAAAGTAAAGCTTGAATATCTCATTCAAAATATTTGAGGATCATAGTATTTCAGATTTTGAATTTTGGGGGGGGATTTTGAAATATTTTCATATATTGGGCCATCTGAAAAGTCATGATGTAATTTTCTATGTTTTTCTATGCAAAAATGTGTCATGATTTTTCTGACAACCTAATAAATAATGAAATACCTTGGAGATGGGATCCAGGGCTAGACTTTACATGAAATTCATTTACATTTCATATACACTTAATACAAATGGCCTAACTGTAATTTTATACATTATTTTTATATTTTAGCATCTTTACTATGACCCATCATAGGAAGTTCAGGTGTGGGATTTTCCACTTGTGGCATAAAGCTGAAACTCACTGGCTAAGTTTATTCAAATTTTAACAAACTATGCTTGCTTATAGCATTCACTGGCTATATTTATTCATATTTTGGAGCAATTCAGATTGGGGATGCTCAACCTGTAAACATTTTAACACTTTTTAAAATTTGCAATGCTTATTTTCTAATTAAAAAAAAAAAGATTTTAAAAGGTATTTAATGGATAAATATACTCAACCATGTGGACTGAAGTTGACAGAATAAACCATAATCGTTCTTAAAATATGTTGCATTTTAAATTACTTCAAATTAATATGTTTTGCTGACTTTTAAAAACTAAAAGCTAATTATAATCATGGAAATTAAAACATAAGCATCAAATAATTGTAATTTTCTGTGAGAATAATTAAATGGGAGTCATTTGCTAAAGACAACCTGAAGCTCCACTACCGGTATTTCCATGGCTAATTAGTAACTAGCACACAAGGCAGACAGAGTGCCAGAAAAATATGGGGGAAAAAAGTAAAAAAAAAAATCGGATGACTCAACTTATACAATATTATTTTCATTAAGAAAATATGCTTACATGACAGAAGTGAATCCCCTTAACACTATTGCCCATCTTGTCCAGAGGAGGAGACCAGCACATCATGCCCATGACATTAGGGACAACTAAAAGAATGCCTCCAGCGACTCCAGATTTTGCAGGAAGACCAACCTGAAAACAATACAATAAAATGAACGTTCATGTAAACATTTAAAAAATAAGAAATATTATGACCAAGAATAGTGGAACTAGTTATAGTATGTATCCATACAATAAAATTCCAACATTAAAAATGTAGATAAATATTTACCAACATGTTTATAAGAATGAATGAAAAATACAGTTACAAAATTATTTGAGTAAGTTTAAAAATCAAAAAATTCTTTAAAGATATACTCTAAAGAGTTAAAGTAGTTACATCTAAACTGTGAGGTTACAGAAGTTTTTTTTACTCTTCTTGATTGTCTCTATTTTCTAATATTGTTCTAAAATAGACATGAACTATTGATAACAACTAGAAAACAATGAGAAATGGTATCATCTTAAAAAGTTTCTCTTAGGAACCAGCAGTTAACGTAATGGCTATGTCGCTGGATTCCCACGTAGTCGACCGCGGTTCGTATCCCAGACCCGGTGGCTTAAAACCCATGCCGGGCGCGTGTGCGTACGTGCCCAAGATCCCGAGAGGAGAATGGAGGAGAAGGGATTGCGGCGTGACCATCCCCCCTGGGGGGTGATTTCTCGCTTTCTGTCTCTATGTCTCTGTCTGTCTGGCGAGCGCACGCGCCCTATAGCGAAAACCTCTCAAAAAAAAAAAATTAAAAAAAAAGAGAATCAGAAGGGCTGGCCTTGGAGCAGAGCACTGCCCCACAGGTGCGCTTGCTTGTCTCAGTAGCAGGTAAGAGAGCTGTCAGCCACCTCCATAAGGGGTCACTCCAGCCTCTAGGG
>NW_006159700.1:1682567-1720732 GCF_000334495.1 Tupaia belangeri chinensis
CCCGAGAGGAGAATGGAGGAGAAGGGATTGCGGCGTGACCATCCCCCCTGGGGGGTGATTTCTCGCTTTCTGTCTCTATGTCTCTGTCTGTCTGGCGAGCGCACGCGCCCTACAGTGAAAATCTCTCCAAAAAAAAAAAAAAAAAGTTTCTATGGAACATCATTAGAGAAATGTTTGAGGAATAGTGATAAAATGATCATTTAAATTAATCCTCTTCAAAGCGTTTTAGTTCACATTATAAGAAACTTGGTAACATTGTCATCCAAGCAATGTTCATTAATGGTTTACTAATGTTCAGACATTAAGTGCCTCTTGATAGAGAAGTATACCAGTGAGGTAAAAATACATAAAATTAAACTGGCAAATAACATCTGAATCAGATCTACCCATTTATAGGAAATACAAGGGACAATGGACAGATATAATCACTAAAAGCTAGACTGTGGAAAACTGCACAGGATAAATGTCCTAGTTTTTTCAACCAAAAGTAATAACAAAAAGAGAGGTGAAGAGAAGATTTATAAATAAAAAGAAAACACAACCAAGCACAATGTTTGACCCAATTTCATCTCAAGTCAAACTACCTGTAAAATACTATAATTATAATTTATAAGATAATCCAGGAAATCTGAGCACTGACTAAATATTTTAATTTTTTTATATGTAATAATGGTATTGTTATATTTTGTTAAGGGTCCTTATAATTTAGAATTATATACTGAAATATGACAAGAGGGTAGAACTATCTGTCCATACAGATAAAATAAAAGTGGCCATGTATTAATTGATATAACTCTCGAAGCTGAGCGATAAATAACTAAACAAACACATTTTGTGGGTTTGAAATTTTTTTTAAATACAGAAATTTTAACACTATGACTTGACATGAGCATAATAAAATGGGGAAAGTCTACACATTTTATACGTGGCAAATGCACAACAGAGCTTAGAGTATATTTTTGTTAAGTTGTAACTTTAATATACTCTAAGTCTTTTAAAATATGCTATAACCAAAGATGTTAAATATCACATCTATATATTCTTTCTAAACTTACGGCATTCTTGAGGTATATCATCACAATACCACTAAGCATTAACAATGAAAAGTAAAGAAAGTCTGCACTAACCTTGTGCACTGGAATGTCTTAAAAGCAGAAATGATGAGGCTCTATAAATGTAAACTTCCAAGTTCTTGAGAGCATCTGGCATACTGTTTAACTCTATCTCCTATCAATTCTGTAACAAATTAACCTTGAAAACAAGCCTCTCTCTCAGAAAGTAACGTACAGCTTCAGAAGCAAAGTTCAAACTGCATTTTTAAAAGATCAAGTCCAGACTAGTTTCTTGCCAAAGAAAATTAGGATTAAATAGTTACTTACATGGAAAGCGAACTGCCCTGAGAAATCATACATCCCACAGGAATGCATCAAACTCAGTGTATTTCGAACTGCTTCAGGACTCAGTACTCTTTCACCAGTTATGGGGCAGAAACCACCATTAGCCAGTGTTGCAGCCATCACACTGGCTGATTCACATGTCACTTCGATGGAACACAGCTGAAACAAGGACAAAACTGAATTCTTAAAATTTAGGTTTTCACTTTTAACGTTATACTTCAAAGGTAATGTATTTTATCTGATATTTCATACAGATTTGAAATATTTCTTCCAGAAGTATTATTTTAATTTATCTTGATATGCCACAGATTTAAAGTGATTAAATCCTAGCCCCTTTCAGGTTTATGCTGATTTGCCCCAAGTTATTCAGTCTTTAAATGACTGAAAATAACAAGGCTACTCCTAAGCATGAAGATTTATTATTGGCCATTTAAGATTCATTATTGGCCATTTGGTATTCAAATTTGCTTAAATATTAATGCTTTTTGTTAAATACACAAGCATAACAATTTTTAACTCAACAAGAAAAAAATGAATCATGATACATATTTAAGATAAAGCAACATACACAGAATTATAATATCGGTTATATCACATCATTTTTTTTACTACTTCGGAAGAAAAAAATGCTAAAATGCATAACATTTCACTTATAACAAAGCTCAGCCTTGGAGACCAGCAGTTAGCATAATGGCTATGTCGCTGGACTCCCACGTAGTCAACCGCAGTTCACGTCCCAGACCCGGTGGCTTAAAACTCACGCCGGGTGTGTGTGCGTGCCCAAGATCCTGATAGGAGTATGGAGGAGAAGGAAATGCGGCGTGGCCATCCCCCTGGGGGGTGATTTCTCGATTTCTGTCTCTGTCTCTGGAGAGTGCAAGCGCCCTATAGCAAAAACCTCTCAAAAAAAAGAAAAAAAAAAAAAAAAAACTCAGCCTCTCTATTTACATAGAAATGCTCAAAGGACAAAGAGGAAAAAAACTCTATAGTATTAATAACTCTAACTTAGATGCTCTGCAAACCTAAACTAAATTGTTACCTTTTAAGACCATTTCTATTTATTTTATATTTACTATGGGTGCGGGATTTATCATGATGAAGGAGAAAAAAAAAATTCCATGTACTCTTAGATAACATTTTTGCATTTAAATATAATCAAAATAATCAAAAGTTTTCCACCCTAAACACAAATTTATCCACAAAACTAAAATAATAATTTTTTTAAATATTTAATTTTTAGTAAAACAGTAGAAAAACTGGGGAAGGGGGTGAGAGAAAGTGAGGGAAAGAAGGAATACAGAAAACTGGATCCTCAACGTGTAAACTTTCCCGATTCCTGCAAAAGGCACAAAAGGGTTGGAAATAACAGGAAGAAAATCTAACTACAGTGTATTAGATCACTGTGTAATTCTGATGGGCAGTCACTGTTTTAATAAACTTTCACTTTTGTCCACTGAAACTATAAGCTCTTTTTTTATTTCTCTGGAACTACAGACTAGATACTATTTTACCTCAAATAGCAAAGACTTATACTTAGGTTGACTTAATCATGGAAGGCTTTCTCAAAGAAGTAGGATTTAAATTCCAATGATCAATTCCTAATTTATATTTAGTAATAATCAGAATTTTGTGTCATACGCCTAAACTCAACAAATACCAACTTAAGAGTACAATCCTGGTAGCTTGATGGATGTTTAATTAGCTGCAATCTTCTCCAAAAAAAGTTAGTAAAGACTTTATGGCTGTCTTTTGACTTTTGCCCTGAAGTACAGAAATTTCACAGATCAGTAAACCTAAGCTATAATAGCTAAAATTAAATATGTATTCCAAAAGAAAATTAACTTACACACAAAAAATCTGTATGGGCTAGGGAAATAATCCCAAAAATAGACAATTAAGACTAAATCAGGTTAAAAAGCTTCTGCACAACAAAAGAAACAATGATTCGATTGAATCAGCAACCCTAGGAATAGGAGAATGTATTTGCAAACTATGCCTCAGATAAGGGAGTGGTAACCAAAATATGTAGGAAACTCAAGCAACATACCTGAAAAAAAAAGATCAACCCAATTAAAGTTGGGCAAATAGGCTGAAAAGACAACTCTCTAAGAAAAACACACAAACAGCCAAAAAGCCTATGAAAAAATGCTCAACATCCCTTATCACAAGGGAGATGCAAATCAAAACCAAATGAGATAACACCTAACCCCACTTAGAATAGCAAAGATTACAAGGGAACTCTCCTATACTGTTGGTAGGAATGTAAATTAGTACATTAGTAGTATTGTGGGGAACAATATGGAGGTTCCTCAAAGACCTACAAATAGAACTGCCACATGGTCCAGCAAGTTCACTACTGGCTATTTACCCAAAGAATAGAAATGCACTCAGTTAGAAAAGTAGTTGCAAATCCATGTTTACTGTGGCATTATTCACAGTTACTAAGACATGAAACCAACCCAGATGATGGACTGTAAAAGTGTGGCACGTACACTGTGGAATACTGCTCAGCCATGAATAAACATTGAGACCCTGACATTTCAAAGAAAGTGGGCAAATATAGAAGATTTACTGTTCAGCAAAATAAGTGTGACTAAGAAAGAGGCACTGTATTTCTTGACTCAATATATACTGAATGTCTGCTCTTTAGAGCAGAAACTGAAATACTAGAAGATATAAAAACATGGAGTACAACTGTGGATACTAGAGACAGTGGAGGAGGAGGGTGGGAAATGGGGGCGGGTGAGAGGAAGGGAATCAAGGAGAAAAATAAAGAAACAAAACATGTAAGGGTCACAAAAACGGAAAATTATCAGCTGATGATAATGAGTATGGTATCTTCAACTGGACATGGATACAGTGTATCCGTGCTGGGAAAATTCATTTTGCATGCTGCAATGATATAGAGTGATTGAATGTATTTAAATATATATATATATATATATATATATGGCTATTGGCTAAGAGAATAAAAATGATGCATTATTTAATATAATATTTTATATTTCCAAAGAAATTTCACATCTATCATCTCATGTTATCTTCAATGAGCAAGTCAGGTAAAATATGTGTTACAGAAAATGAAATCAGAACACAATAAATGACATCAGGACACTTGGCTAATAAGTGGCCAGGCTAGACCTTAAATTTTATGTTGACAGTCTGGATTCTCAGTTCAGTTTTTCACGTTGGGAAGATGACCATCTTGTAACCTGGTCTTTGATCAAAATCTACTTCATTATCAAACTCCCTATATACTCTATATGATTACTGAAAGGTTAACATTAAAACACTTTCAAAAGTAGAGATAGGAAAATGTAAGCTGAACAGAAATTAACAATACTGTAGCCTACTAGGGAGGTTCACATTACACCACTCTCACTAACCAATGGTGTTAATAAGGTAAGAATAAACTGAACTGACAATATAGGGAGGGATTTCCAGCAGGGTATCCAGATTGAGTTCTATCCCACGGTAATTATACATGTGCCCTCCCCATGAATGTTGAGAACTACCCGAGGAGAAAACCCACCATGTGACACTGTGGAAATAAACTTAACAATTATTCTAATATCAGATAAACCAGGAAAGAATAGTAGCAACATAATTATGGAGGACATGAAGTAAGCTAAGAAACTGACACATTAAAATACCGAACACAGGGGCCAGCAGGTGGCATGGTGGTTAAAGGTGCTGGACTCCCACATGGCCAACTGCGGTTTGCATCCTGGACCTGGTGGCTTGCTTTCTTGCTCTCTCTCTCTCTCTCCCCCTACCCTCGTTGATCAAATTAAAAACATAAAGTAAAAAATAATTCTTTAAAAAAACAAAGACAAAAACAAAAAAACACGGACCAGCAATTGGCACAATGGCTATGTCACTGGACTCCCATGTAGATGACCGTGGTTCGAGTCCCGGACCCAGTGACTTAAACTCATGCCAGGTGCATGTATGTGCATGCCCAAGATCCCAAGAAGAGAATGGAGGAGAAGGCATTGTGGCATCGCCATCCCCCTGGAGGGTGATTTCTCACTTTCTGTCTCTCTGTCTGTTTCTCTGGTGAGTACATGCACCCTATAGCAAAAACCTCTCCAAAACAAACAAAAAAAAACAAACCAAAAAACTGAACATAAACTCTGTAAGAAACAGATAGCTTCTCACCACCAAAATTTAAAATCTAAGAAAACAGGGCTCAGTTTTTAATCAGGAAATCAATGGGGGGAGGGATCTGTACAATATTTTGGCACTTATCTTTTTTTTAATTGTCAGATAGTACATTCACTTAATAGAGAGAGACAGAGAAAAAGAGAGGGATGGGCTGGCACCATGGTCTAGTAGTTAATGCAGCCAGAACCCATGTAGCTGATTGTGTGGTTTAAGTTCTAGACCCAGCAGCTTGTAAAGCATGTCTAGCCCATGTGCGTGGGTACCCATAATCCCAAAAGAGGGAGAGATGGAGAAGGGACTGTGTGGTGACCATCTCCCAGGGGGTGGGGTGCTACTCTCCTTCCCTCTCTGGCAAGAGCATGCACCATCTAGCAAAAATAATGAGAGAAGGAAGGGGCTGTAGTCACACTGTAATTCCTTTCCCTCCATTCTGTGGGATTTGGGGCGCACACACACACACACACACACACACACACACACAGTGTGTGTTTCAAGTCACCAGGGCCATGTTCAGAACCTGAACCATGATCGACCATGGAGGATCCATCTTCCCTTAACCACTAGGCTATGTATGGGCCAGCCTGGCACTTCCTGAGTATATTTTCAGAAAATTGTTTTCTTATTACATTCTGAGGTATGAATTTTTAGAAAATAGTCATGATAACTGCTTTTCATGAGGACATACTTTGAAAGTTAATGGAAAATTTATTTTCTCCTGGTCTAGAGCCAAGATTTCACACATTTATATTTCACAAAATGTGGCACACCCAACTATATATATAGTCTATACAATTAAATTACCTGGAAATAGAAGTCTAGTATACCAACCATGTCTGTGCCTTCTGGAAAACACTGGAAAGAAACAGAAAATAATTAATATAGGCACACAGGAGAAAATTATGCATATGAACAAAAAAACAAATATTTCACTTAAAACGTATATAAATGATTCATTTTGAGAACAAAACACACATAGAACTTATGACTATAGATATGAAATAAAGCAAAATCTCATAACACCATATTACTTTCTACATATTACTCTGGTACATAATTCATAAAATAATTTTTGGACCTGCCACTTAAAATTGCTAAAAATAAGAGGTAATTAACACTAATCAGGCATTTTACTTTTGAAAATGCAGACTAAACCTCAAGTCCAATTTGCATTAGTGTAAGTAGCCAAATACTTGCATATTGCCAGATACAAATCAATTAAAAAACATGAATAATTTGGTAACACTGACTCCAGAATGCTTTGCAAAAACATCTACATCTAAAACAGTTAAAGGTAGTTTCTTAGTTGTTTAATTCTTAGCATACATCTTCATATATTTGATTAAATGAAAGAATAATTTTAAACAGAAGTAAAACTTTCAAAACCTTTTTTTCTTTTAAGTAATATCCTATTGCAAAATTCCGATCTCCACTTTCTCTTTCCGACTGAAACCTGGAAGAAAAAGAAGATATTTGTTCTATTTATTTACTTTTTGTAAAAGTGTGATTGTTTATTAGTTTATTTGTATATCGATACATAGTATGAAGAAAACTGAACTAAGAGTTAGAAATGTTGCATTCCAGTCACAAGTCTGTCAACAGGTGGTCATGTGGCCTTGGGCAAATCATTTAAGGAATAATTCTTTCAATATTTATTTTCTCACCTACAGAAAAGACTGAAATAAACTTAGGTCCTTTCTAGTCTACACAATTTGTGAAAAAAAGTTAATCTTGAAATTCTAAAATATTCTACCATTAAAATATGCTAAAAATATTACAGAATTCCCTGGTTCCTCAAAAGTAAACAGTCAATTCTAACCATAGGGAATTCATGGAAATTTCACTAAGAGAAGGACACATAAAAATCTTACAGAACTTTGCATTAGCAGACTTCAGGGGGAACCTAGTCAGTCGTAAATTCCATGCACGACAAACAAAATTATAAAAATTTAGAAGATAAGACTTCATTGAAGAACAGCAAAAGTTCTGATGGATCTGAGAAATGGAGTGCATGGAGAATGGGGAAACTAAAAAAGGAGACAGGTACCAAATTATTAAGACTAGTAAATGCCAAGCAATATCCGAACTGCCCACTAAACAAAAATTATGAAGGCTTTCAAACAAGTTACGTTGTCAGATCAATATTTAAGAACGATTATTCTGACAACAGTTTGGGAAAGGGAAAAAAGAAAGGATAAGTGGTGTCTTAGGAGACTATAGTAACAAGAACTACCAAAAGCCTGAATTTGGACAGTGATGATAGGAATGGAAGGAGGGGTATATCACACATGCAAGCAGTTGGATAAGTCTTCCAACTTGATAGGAAAGAGGAGAGAGAGGATGAAGTCTGATACAAAGCCTGAATTTTTACTATGGCCTACCGAGAGGATGATGATATTAACTCACATGAGGATACCTGGAGTAAAGAGCAATTTGGGAAGAAAGAGAATGAGTCTTGATTTAGACAGATTTAAGTTTGTAAAACATGACAGATTAACCTACAAGTGCCCAAATGGTGCTTATGGTAAAGAAACTGTGAATGACACCCCTATTACTCAGGTGGCTAGCTCCTTCTTACTGTAGATTTTAAGTTTTCTACAGTCAGAAAAATAATCTTAGATATGGAAACATTCTTGTTAACTTGCCAGACTTAAAAAAAATAAAATCAATACAGTATAGATAAAGGACCAATTCCTCTGCATATTACAGTGCCTGCCACACAGTTCAGTTCATCAAACACTATCTCAAGTGCCTATTACATGCCAGATAAAAGGGATACAGAAATAGATCCAAAGATACAGTGCTCTACCCAGTTCTTAAGAAGATCAGTCTAAAGGTGGTCATGGAGAGACATAGAGTAAGTTCAACAAAATTTAGTAATATGAAAGCACAGAGAAGAGGTATGATGATAATCATGGAAAGCTTCCTGGAAAAGACACTTATATTGATTAATTAATGTCGGTGAGACAAATAGCCTGAAAATGTTTGCCCTGAAATGTAAAGCAAAAAAAAAGTACAAAATGAGAATAAAATAGTAAATATTTATGCTAAAACTGTTTAATGTCTTTCTAATCATAAGGAAACAATTATACACAAATTCAAATTGAGAAATATCTACTACAGCTCATGAAGCAGATCTGGCCTGCTGTCTGTTATTATAAAGTTTTCTGGAACATAGCCTCATATTGTCTATGACTACTTTCCTAGTAAAACACTAGAATTAAGTAACTGCAACAGAAAACACATGACCTGCAAGCCTGAAACATATACTGTCTGTCCTTCAATGAAAAAAGTTAAGTCAATCTGTTCTATAAAACATCTGACTGGGCCAACCTGTGGCCTAGTGGTTAAAAAACCTGGATCCCACATGGCTGACCACATGAATTCAAGTCCTGGAAATGGTAGCTTGAGAAATATGCCAGGCATGTGTGTGTGTGTGTGTGTGTTTCTAAATGGTTGGTAGCATGGCCATGCTCAATTTTGGGTGCTTTCTTCCTCTTCTTCTCCCTCTTTCTCTCTGACAAGCACATTTGCCCTCTTTAGTGGGAGGGGGGGGAAGCCTTCAGTCTTCAAAAAAAGGTCATTTAACAAAACTTTAAAAAGAATGGTCTAGGGCTAGCAGGTGGTATCATGGTTAAGGTGCTGGACTCCCACATGGCTGACCACAGTTCAAGTCATAAATCTGGCAGCTAGCTTTCTCCCTTTCCTTCTCTCTCTGGATGAGCATAGAAGCTCTACAGAAAATTAAAAAATAATAATGCAATTAAATAGGTAATTCTTTAAAAAATAAAAAACAGTGGTCTAGAGAAGGGGGACTGTTCTATATTTAGAAGATGACATAATGACAACTGTGATACAAAAAACTTGATTAATTGCCGAATTAAAGTAGTAATAATAAAACCTGTTTAAAAAAAAATTAGGGAAACGGTTGGGGACATTTACATATTGATTAATGTCAAGATATATCAAAGCTAATGTTAAGGGTCTTAAGTATGTTAATGGCATTGTGATTATGTACAACAATGTCCTTAATTTAGGATTTATTCATGCCAAGTTATTTAAGGGAGAAGTATGATGATGCCTACAACTTAATTTCAAATGGATTCAGCAAAAAAGATCTGTGTGTGTGTGTGTGTGTGTGTGTGTGTGTGTGTGTAACAACTATTACAGGCAAAGAGAAAACTAAGCACCAGTAATTTGAAGTAAACTTGGGGTCTCTTCTGATTGTACCTATAAAAAGTTCCATGAACTACTTAAAATATTTAATTTTTAAGTCTCTCTTGGGTAATTCAGAATCACTCATTTTCCTCTAATGATTCAATGTTAAATAATTATTCACTGAAGTAAATCCTAGGACCAAAAAGTAAGAATAGATTAATTCTAAATAAAGTGTGTGTCTATATGTATGAAGTAACAACATATTATTTAAAATCAAATTCTATTTATATTCTAAAATTAATTTAAAGAGATTCTAAAATGAATTTAAAGAGGCATGACCCACAATAAAAACCAAAGTCACAAATCAAACTTACGTTGCATTACTGAATCCAACATATTCATTACCAGCCATCTTATTCAAAAACTGCATCACCTATAAATGAAAATTATGAAGTGTAAGCAAAAAACACTTGTATAAAAAATTTTGCATGAATACTGAATTCTATGTTACACTTACATAGTCAAATTTTTCAGCATTATTTACTCCTTGCTGCAAAAAATAAACAAACATATATATGTTAATAATGGTACCACCACAGTTAAGTTTTAAGCTAATATAATATCTAAATTTCAAACAGCTACCATTATAATTAATATGCTGTATTAGTATTTTTAAATCTAAGAAATACTTCTAAGTAATGTAATAGTTATATAAACTTTTCTCCATGTCCTTTAGCACCCATGTGTTGAGAATGGATGAGAAGAACAAAGGGAATGCTTTAAGTATATCTTTAACCAAACCCAAATTACAGAATTTTAAATGCAAAGTACCCTGAATCCCCGATCTTCCATGATAATACATGATCTGCTAAAATGTTGTGTTATTTAATTTCACATTTTCAAAAACTTAAAATAGGTTTTACCCTTAGAAAAAAATTAAGTATAAACAAATCACAATTCTCAGTTAAGAACAATCTATATATTTTTTAGAAACCCTTAAACCAATATTAGAGTTAGAAAAATGAGTTATGTTGCAAAACTAACTATTCATAATCCTATTATATGCACATATTTTGGATACATTTTTACGAATGTAGAGAAAGCTCTACCCTTACTATCCTACACTTATTACAATACTTGAACTAAAATAAAAAATTTCATAGTTTCTTAAAAAATTAGCTACAATTATATTTTGCACTATGCCAATTCAAACAATGGAAGATGTATTGTTTCATCATTTCTATTTCTGACATGTTATCTACTGCAAATGTCAATAGGAAAAACCTATGTAACGTAGATCAGTTCAAGTAGCCAAATGGTTTCATTTTACCTCGGCGAAGTTTACAAAGCAGTAAGCTGTAGATCTGAAATCAAACGTATTAATTGGTGATATGCACCCAATAGAAACAATACATCTCTAAGTTCTAAAACAGGCTTAAAATAAAATAATTTGACAACTAAAATTTTAAAAAACATTTTTTTATTTTACCTTCAAAAAAATTCCAAAATATTATACTTTATAATACTATGAAGGGAAAACTTGAACCAGAATATTATTTAATTGAACAAAGCCAGGTTCATTCTCCATTTTATGAGATTTACAAGGGTGCAGCTGATAAACATGTGTAAACCAACAGATCAATTTATTTTAAAAGATGTGCATTCACATATACACGATCAGTAGCTGGAAGGAACATCATGCTACTTCATCAAAATTAGGCATTAACGGAACTTAAAAATAATTTAGGTACAACCATTTTGCAATCATTATCAATGTATTTCCTCTAAAGTATCCTTTGGCATATTGTAAGTTTCTTTTCTTTATAATACACCAGAAATCGAAATGTAGAAATGTAACTCCAAAGCTGTTCAATGAAAAATAATTAAAAGAAGAAATTACCAACTTCATTGAACTGTTGCAGTTGTCAAAATATTCCATAGATCCTAATGCTGTAAAATATGTAACAACATTTAAACCACAAAAACCTTTTTAACTTAGAAAAAAAAGCACAAAAAAAAAAAAAAGAAAAAAAGAAAGAAACACAACTCTTTTTGGAAAAGCGTGTCAGCATTTGCATTGGGATGTCACATGGATAATTACTGGTTATACAATTAATCAATGTAAAATAAACATTAAAGTTAGCTGTGCTTTCATTTTCTAACCTAAACTATATATTCTGTAACGTTAATAAACTTTTCCTTATTAAGTTATCATATTTGATATTAAAAAATTTTCAATTCTAGACTATAGTCGCATACACTAACTCACTTCTATCATCATATAACATTTTGGGTAAGTTACTCAAAATGCCATAGGCATATTACATAAATGGGACAAAACAAAATATTGAATCATTGTGTTGACTCAAGAATATATCTCCCTAAAAGTTCCCCACTTAAATGTAATGGTATTTGATAAATGTTCATTTTTATTATCTACCCTGGAAATGGCAAAATATATTTGCCCTTGTATCTCTTAGAAAGATTTCATTCCTCAGGATATATGGGATCTAATAGTCATAAAAATGTCATGTTACTTTAATATTGAAAAAGAGTAAAAATTTATTTGCAAGCTGTTAGGAAAAAAATGTGTACATACACACACGCACAGACACACACACACACACAGAATAAATTAATAGGAAACCTCCTCCATTTCCTCCCTTAAACAAACAAACAAAAAAAACTTTAACCGTCATCATTATGGAGTAGTGGGGAGAAAGGAGGAGGAGACGTTATAAAAATTGAACCTCGAAATGGATGCATGGGAGTTGGTATTACTATTCTGTTTTGTACGTTTGTTCTATTATAATAAAAAGTTAAAGGAAAAATGTATATTTGCTAATAATTTCCCACACTAATTTGTAGGAATATATCTTTGAATTAAGTCCCTTTCTCTTCTGAAATAGAAACTGATTTTTAGTTTATGTATCGGTGGAACTTTCTAGTGCTAGAATGAGATGGGGATTATTTTCCTACTTTTAATTTTTTTGGGGGGAGGTTTTTGCTATAGGGCGCGTGTGCTCGCCAGAAAGACAGAGAGAGAGAGAGAGAGACAGAAAGCAAGAAATCACCCCCCGGGGGGAATGGTCACACCACAATACCGTCTCCTCCATTCTCCTCTCGGGATCTTGGGCACCCATGCACACGCGCCTGATGTGAGTATAAGCCTCCGGGTCTGGGACTCAACCACAGTTGACTACGTGGGAGTCCAGCGACATAGCCATTACACTAACTGCTGGTCCCCCTACTTTTAATTTTTATAGACATAGGAATTGACAATCCTTACGTACAAGAGACAAGTGAAGTTTCGGTATAGCAATGTCACCAAATTATATACAGGCCTTTATCTCATTACTTGCAAAAAGTCACATATTAATTTACCCTAAAAAATTACACTAATGCTCTTATTGATTGACAATTTGCTTAGATCCTTTTTTGAAAAATTTTGTTGAAATCAAAGAACTGGAAACAACCTGTTATACAACAACAGGACTTATTCTAGTCAGTACAGTGATTCACAACCTCAATGCCGACTCCAGTATTTCAAAATGTTCTACTCAAGACTTTTTACAACCTGGAGCAATTCATCATAACAAAATTTGGGACGTAAGAAGTATGCTTTTATTTTGGAAAAGTGGATGACACTTAGATCGAAGGTAGATTAATTTTAAGAAGGGTATATAATGAAACATCTGGAAATTGTTAAAACCATCAATGCCCCTTTACCCTTTGGAAAGAAGTCTTGTAGCCAGGGGAATGATTTTTCCCTGTATGAAGATCACTGTTACAAGCATTCTTAGACTTTAATTTTGAAAAAGTTTCAGTAATTTATAATAAATGCAGCAAGAATACTTTTAAAATATATTAAATTGGATAAAATATATTAACCAAAATTTACAATCCATTCACCAAATGACTTCAAAAAAAGGAAATCATGCAATTTGTTTGAAAAAGTAATCAGATCCTGATACTAGGAATTGCACAAAATTGTTTTCTATTGACATGCTTATCAAGCTGTGGAATTTTTATCCTTTCAGAACCCTATGAATGAAAACTTGATAAAGAGGCACTGAGCTTTTTAATATTTCCTACTAAAGAATTACTGTCAACTATATTGGAGTGTTTTTACAACATACTTATGAACTGATTTATGTATTATGTATTATAACATAGCTGAAAACATCCAATAAGTTTAATATGAAAATGGCTCACTTAAACTGAATGAATTAATCAGAGTTCTTCTGTAAATAACTCACATGATTTCTCTCATAAAGTATGAAGGTATAAGTCAATTAAACATTAAAGATCACAAAAGAGGCAAAAAAGAGATAACTGAAAATGGTTTTATAAAACATTCTTAAATTTAATCTTGCTACAGAAAATGCTTTAAAGCTAATAAGTACTAGAGAATTAAAAACAGGTACTACAGGAAAAAACAATGTTTTAGATCTAGTATTTTCAGATTAGTCCCCCAAATAAGGTAAGAGAATAGTGGATTTACTTGGCAATAAATATTCTAGCTTTCATGAAAAAACCTGAAATATATCAACTGATATAAAATAACCCAATATAATCATGTCTAATGACCATTACCGAGTCCAAGGCATTATATTATCTATTTACCCCTGAGTCACTAACCTCCTTAAAAATATGGCAAATCTAATGGCTATTATTATTAACATGGCCAAATGAACATTACATGTAAAATAACTAAACTTGTTTTGATTTTGATGGAGCATGATTAAATTGTTGAGAGAGAAAGCGAACCCTAATATTTAAATTCAAAAATACTTCTGATTAAAAATACCTAGTTACTTCAAATGACAAAAACTGGGAACTGAAACCGAACAGGGGTGTGGTGGTAAAAACCACGTTGCTCTTTGAAGTAATCCCACATGGGAAGGTTCCTGGTTCAAGTCCAGAGATCTCCCTGAATATGCTGGGCATAGGCTTGCCCATGAACCAGGACTGCATGAAAGCCAGAGGTGGATCATGGCGTCAAGACCTTATTTGGGGAACACATGCTCTCTCTTTCAGCTTGCTTATTCATGGAAGAAATATATAAACGAACCTAAGAAACTACCACTAGAACAGACACATAAACAAGAACACAGCGCAACTTATTATTTATAAAATGAAAATGGAAGGTGTGGCAATTATTTTGCAGTATGCTACCCTCATCTTTCCACCCTAACCCTTAAGTTATTGCCAGACTTTAACTTTTCAGAAAAATTAGGTGAAATTTTTACCACTGAAAAAAATGGTAATTACATAAGGATACTATTATTTCATTTAGAAATAAGTGTTCCTTTCAAATTTATTTTATTCTTTCCTTTAAATCAAGCAATCATACATGATCATCAAATATAACAGTCTGCAACAAAAAGTATTCCTTTAGAGTTAGCAGTTACCATAGAGAAAAAAGAGAGGAAGTACAGTAACCTTATGGTTTTCTTAATTATGTGCATTTTAAGTATAAAATGACATTTGTTTTTAAAAAGGTATTTACCTATATAGCTTTGTTTAAAATTTTAAATATTGAAGTTTTCCTATAAGCTTAGTAGTTAAGAATTTATGCAACAGGTTCCTTCTGTCCAACTCCTTTTTTCCACAATCTGCTAATCCTTTTGAACATTTGCTCTGCCTCTTCCCCCATTTCCTGAGGATCACCACCAATCCTACAAGGAAAAAATATCAATACTACAAAATTATGAAATAAAGAGTCTTACTAAAGACTCTACTTAAATTTGGAGGACAGGGAGGGGGAGTTACATGAGAATTATTTCAATGGCACCACAATGATGTCTGAATTTTAAGACAAAAAAAAATCACAACCTTAAAATCATCAACTAAAAGGGCTTTATAAAAAAACAACAACAAAAAAATAAACAAAACCCCAAAAAACAGAATTCATACCTTTAGCCACAGTAAAAATTACCTATGCCCTGGGTACTTAAACATAAGCTCCTTGGAAAGGGGCCTACTTCCTTACAAAAAAAATAGGCACTAACTAATGTCCAAGGAATTACTAAATGTATCACAGAAAAACAGATACAACTTTTAAGCCAAAAGACACCTGTTGTTAAGAACTAGAAAAAGAGGGACTAGCAGATGGCATAATGGTTACGTCGCTGGACTCGCACATGGTCAACTGCAGTTTGAGTCCCAGACCCAGGAACTTGAAATTCATGCCAGGCACGTGTGCATGCATGCCCCAAATCCCAAGGAGAATGGAGAAGAGGAGACTGTGGTGTGGCCATCCCCCCTGAGGGGGTGATTTCTCGCTTTCTATCTCTCTGTCTCTATGGTGAGTGCACTTGTCCTATAGCAAAAATCTCTTTAAAAAAAAAAAAAAAGAATTAAGGAAAGAGTATACATGGGTTTTGGACAGTATAACAATACTAATTAAAGCTTAAGATGTCATAGAAAAAGAGAAAATGCCTATGTTAAATATGGCAGAATGAATTCAAATAACCAGTGTCAAGAGGTTTAGCTCAAGCCTGATTCTTTTGCTGTTACAACCTATCCACGCTGTTTCCTCAGCAATACAGAGTATGAGGGCTAAGCCTGACAATTTCTGAAAGTCCTTTTGACTACAGTTCTATTACCTCAATTTCAAACCATTACCAAACTCATAAATATTTTGTGATCACACAATTCCAGAGCACATTCAGATATTTATATTACTTTTAAATTCCTTCCTAAAAGGATCCTAAGGAAAAGTACTATATTCTTGGGCAGTTTTACACAGGGATTTATATTAGGCTTCCCCCTTCGAGATTTGCATGAACTACAGTAAAAAAAAAAAAAGAAAAGAAAAGAAAAGAAAAGGAAATAGCACTTGTGAAACATTCTAAAAATAAAACAAAACAAAGAAAGTGACCATAAATATGAACAATACCTCAAAGCCTCATTTCCAATTTTGGCAGTAAATTTAAATCTTTTATAAATTTAAAAACCACCAATCAAATTTGTAAATACAAAATGATCAGTTAAAATTTTTGCTGTTGGACACTGAACCAATGTTGTCTATGTGTATTTTAACTCTGTTTCAAATGTCTCATACTATGTGGCCCACTGAGTAGTCTACGGCTTATGACTGAACGTGGTAAATGAAACTAATGAAATGATGGCATGATACAACCAAAAATGCAGTTCCCACATGCAACATTTCAGTATGGCCTATTAAACCCATGAATCATTAAACTAAAAATTTCTAACAGCACTGCAATTAAGGAAGTCTTCTATTAATCATTTATATATAAAAAGATTTGAGAATGCTATTGGGAATGCCATGTCAATCTTTCTAATGGAACAGCTTCAATGGGTCTGCAAACCCTTTAACGTTTATATACAATCACAGTATGTGGATATTGTTCTGGAAAGATCCAAAAGTGGTTCAGAACCATTCTAGCATCCTTCTCATCAAGCATAACATATACATTATAATACCTCTCCGTACTTCTAATTAAATTTAGCTGTTCAAATCTGAACAATTATCGAGACTTTTCTTTCATCTTAGTATACTGAATTTCATTGTAAGGGCCCATTTATTTGTGCATATCTCACATTACGTGTAAGCTGTCATATGGTTGGCCTAAAATCACACTGCCATTTTCTGCAATAAACAGTTTCTGTCACCTTAAACTGACAGCTTTCTCTTTTATGAAGTAGCCATTAATAACTAGATATGTTAATGGGAAAAACAAAATTTTCCATAACCTAACAAAATTAGTTACATTTTAAAAATACTTAGCTATAAGATCTTCTTCATTAGAATTGTAAGAATTAAGTGGGCATTTGCCCTCAAACAACAATTCAACATACATTAAAGATAACAGTTTCTAATTTCAAAAGCTTTTTCTCAGGAAGATATAAGACTCATTAAAGAGAAGATTTCTAGTATACAAATTAGATACATTTTCATGAATTGGGCCAATGTTATACTCAAACATCCTTTATGCAACTAGGGTGCCCCATCCACAGTCATGCCTGCACGAAGTCATGTAGTTCTGTATTTTATTCTAACATGGAATAAATTAGGCAGAAAATTACTGAAGAAAAAATATAAATGTCCCCCAAACAAAATTTATTTTAATATAAGTGAAATTCGTAATTAGAAATTTAAAATCTAGGGACCAGCAGGTGGTGTGGTGGTTAAGGCGCTGGACACTCCCACATGGCCAACCATGGTTCAAGTCCTGGACCTGGTGGCTGGCTTTCTCACTTTCCCTCTCTCTCTGTGTCTCTTTTAGGTCAAAATAAAAATAAATGAATGAATAAATTAAATTAAATTAAATAATTCTTATAAAAATTAAAATCTAAATTAAAAATAAACAACTGTATGAGATAGAAATCTCTTACATATCAGAATCATTTTCAAATACTTATTTCAAAGCAGTAAAAACTCCAATTATTAAGGCAAACTAAAGACTTAAAAAAAAAAAGAAAAATCAACATACAATGCAAACTTCAAAGCATAAGAAAAACAATATAACTTAATAATTGGAATAAGCCTTATTTATTTTAATTATGGCATGATTTAAGTAAAATAAAACAAGTTCAAATGAAAATTATGATTCTACCTCATGAAGAATATAAAAGAAAACTTGCAAATACTCAAGGGTACATTGTCCTAAACATAAAGTGCTAGAACATTTGTTCCTACATATGCTGATAATAAACTTTATACAGCACAATTATTTTAATTCTGTTTATATCTGTTCATTCTGGAAGAATCGAAAGAGAAGGAAAAAAAATACCAAAACTTTCAAAGAAAAACCTCTATGCCTACCATTCAGTAGACTTCTTTTTAAATATATGACAGTCTTCAAATCAACAGTAATTAACAGTTAGAATTTACAATGAGTCATCTGTTTTTAATTCTGAATTAGAAATGACTACATCATTTATCTTGAAATAAAAATCTTAACCTATGCTACAAGGTTAACTTTTTAACACCAAGAGAAAACTTTTCAGAGCTCTACATAAGAACAATCCAAGATTCATTATTATGCCTTACATACAAAGATATTACAAAAAATTTGCTAAGTTAAAAAGAAATGTCAACATTTTACCTTTATTAGTGAAGTTACAACAATTGCTCCAGCATTAACCATAGGATTATGTGGTTTATCTGTAAAATATAAGAACAATATGCATTACTTCAAATACCTGATACCATTATTTTCAATGCATAGGTACTTTTCATAAGCATGGACATTTGTTTGTTCCCTCAATGTGAGCCACTGTTACATTTCTCTTTTTGGAGGGAGGAGGGTATTTAAACAGCTACATATCAAATTAGTAATTCACTTCTAGAATACTACTCTGATAACCTTCAACCGAAGGATTCATGTAAGGGAATAGTAAATAGTAATGTAAGAGCACATCAAAATTTCCTAATTTTGTCATTTCCTACATGTGGCCTCAGGCAAGAAACTGAACTTCCCTGTCTCAATTTTCTCACTTGTCAGTGGCAAAACATAGCACCCAACACCTTAGCATGTGGTAAAGACTGAATTAAAACTGGGACCAGCAGTTAGCATAATGGCTATATTGCTGGACTCCCATGTAGTCGACCGCGGTTCGAGTCTTGGACCCGGTGGCTTAAACTCACGCTGGGCGCATGTGCGTGCATGCCCAAGATCCTGAGAGGAGAATGGAGGAGAAGGGATTGTGGCGTGGCCGTCCCCCCAGGGGGTGATTTCTCACTTTCTATCTGTCTGTCTCTGTCTGGCGAGCACACGTGCCCTATAGCAAAAACTTCTCCAAAAAAAAGATTGAATTAAAACACACCAAATGCTTGGAAGGTGTCTGGCACATACTTTAGCACTCAAATAATACTACTATTCTAAAAATAATCTTAAAAGAAACACATCTAGCATGAGCCCATTTTGCTCTCTTTTTAAGTGTTTTATTTTTGTGCTTATGTACAAGCACCTATATGCACCGAAGAACGAAACAAAACACAAACAAATGATATACACAGAACATCAGACTGCAGAGTGACTTAAACTGTATTCTCTAGGCTATCTACATTTCCTAACAATGATGTATTCCTTAAATAATTTTAGAAGCTACTTAAAATTTTAAGTTCATCCATAATCTTACCTGTTATCCTTCTAATTCTCATAGGAAGTAAAATTTTAAATTTCACCTGTTTCCATTTTCATTCACTGCATGGCATGGACATCATACAAAACTCTGGGGGACAGTGAAAACATCTACATACAAACATACTTTAAAATTTTTCTACTGTGCTAGTGAGTTATTTCTTCAAAACAAGTTCTTATCTAACTTGACAAATCTGGCACAGTGGATTAAGCTATTGCCACATTACTAGTCTCCTTGAATCTTCAGCAAGCTACACTCTGAGACAAGACTCTAAGCTAAATGACTCTGAACTTCGGAAAACATATTCACACAAAAACCTGTACAAAAAATGTTCACACTACTGATAAAAGTCCAAAGTGAGAACAATTCAAACTTCCCATCAATTTACGAGTGGCACTCTGGTATTATTCACAAAATGGAACATTATATCTAAAAAAGAATAAAGCTACAACATGGATGAATCTTTTAAGAAGTATGTTAAGTAAAATAAGTCATAAAGGACCAAAAATTTATTGATGCATTATATGAAATTTCCCAAGTAGACAAATCCAGATACTACACTGCCAGTTGCCAGGGATTGAGGGTGGGGTGGGGCATGACTACTAATGGATATGGAATTTCTTTCTGTGGTGATGAAAGTATTCTCAAATAGATTATGGTGATGGTTACACAACTTTGTAAATATACTAGAAGTTACTGAATTGTATAATTCAAATGAGTCAAGTGTATGATAGGTAAATTATATCTCAATAAAGATGTTAAAAATGTTTAAGTAAAAAAAAAATCAAGAGACAAAAAAAAATGGATCAGGTAAATTACAATCTACTGATCAAACTTCTGTGGTACAGTCAGGAGCTCAGCAGCATAATGAACTGCGTGCTGGAAGTCACAAGGCCAACTGTGGGATCACATGACCTGAAACATGCTGGACATGTGCACTCACGTGCCCAGGATCTTAATAAGCCAGAGAGCAGAGAGAACAGTATCACAGCGTGATCAAACTCTTTCTTGGGCATGCACACATTCCCTATCATAAATCAAATAAACTTAAAAAAAAATTAGTCTAGCAATTTCCCTCAATGGAAGATCAATGATATAATTTAGTAGTGACAGTTTTAAAATTAGGCACTTTGTATCCAGCAGCCCCACTACTGGGTATACACGAGAAGTAAATAAAATCAGTATGTCAAAGAGCTATTTGCACTCCCATAGTCACAACAGCCAAGATATAAAATCAACTCAGATATTTGCCAATGGATAAATAGATTAAGTAAATGTGGTATTTATATACAAGACAATACTATTCAACCTTAACAAAGATAAAAATCCTGTTATGTGTGACAATATGGATGAACCTTGTTAACAGTATGTTAAAATAAGCCAGGCACAGACAGACAAATACCACATGAGGTCACCTACATGTGAAATCTAAAAAAGTGGAACTCACAGAAGCAGAGAGCAGAATAGTGGTTACCAGAAGGGATGGGAGTGGGGTAAAGAGACTGAGGACATATTGTAGGGGGTAAGATGAGATGAGGATGGGGAGACATCGGCCAAAAGATACAGCCAGGAAGATAACTACAGTTAATAATGTACTATATACATGAAAATAGCTAAGAAAGCAGTTTGTAAGTGTTCTCACTACAAATAAATGGTAAGTATATGAGGCAATGCACATATAGTTAGCTTAATTTAGTCATTCCATAATGTATATATATTTCAAAACATTCTATTGTATACCATAAACATATATAATTTGTATCATTTGTATTTGTTAATAAAAAATAATAAATAATAAAAAATTGCATATTTTGGGTTACTCATGATAATGACTTGTTTCAAAAGTTAGAATAAATTCTTGGCATTACATCTGAGCACTGTAATCAAGATCTCTCCTATTCCAAATTAGGCTGAGAAGTTTGCTTTCTCTGACACCACACAAAATGAGAGTGCTTGCTGTCTCAGAGGAATACTTCAAGGCAAGAGAGAGCCAAAAACATTTTTTTTCCAAATATTATCCACCTGAAAGAAAAACTGTATGCAGACAGAAAGCAGAATAGATACAAGGTCTTGCTAAATTATACTATACTTGTACTAGTGTAGATATTCATGTGTCTGTTGTTTCCTAGACATTATCAGGTTTAGACCCCAGGGCCATAGGAGGCAACTCAATTAAATGAGTGTATCCCAAATTGCACTACATAAATGTGGATATTAAATATTTTCTAAATGATATATATTCTGCCAGTGCTACATAAACTACATTCAAGATATTTCAAAGAACACGAAACCATTTCATACCATGACAGAGCAACTTTCAGATGTAATCTGCTGGCTCTGCCTATAGCTCAAAAGCCAGACGTCTGAAGATTTGGAAATGCACCAGAGATAATTTAACACCAGCCTAATTGCAGCATAAAACCTCAACCTAAGACTTCTGACTCTGTAATCTACCTGCTTCTGCTCTGCCATGAGGAGGAGGACAGAGTTGAAGAGTTCAAATTTACAATTCTTAATTTAGAAAATTTATCAACAGAATAAACAACACATACCGCACTAATTTAGTAAAAAATACTATGTGAGGTAATGACGTATGTTAGCATTTGGTAATCTAAAGAAATGGATGTAGACAACAACTAAAATTTATAGACATATTTTTATGTTTTGGGGTTTTTCCCCAACTGCCAGAGGGTATATGCACTTGAAAAGACAGACAGAGGGAGAAAACACCTCTCAGTGAGGGGCATGGTCACGCAGCAATCCCTTCTCTATTTCTTCATTCTGTTGGGATTTTGGAGGTACATGCACATATACCTCTCCTATTTCTTAAGCTGCCAGGGCCAGAATTCAAATTGTGGTCATCTGTGTGGGATCTGGCTCCCTTAATCATACAAAGGTTTGGTTCATAATTGACACTAAGGTGTTATTTGCTAAAGTGTATACTAAATAACTGAAAAGTTAGAAAGGATGTTTAGTTTACATTGGATATTTACATTTTAGGCATTATAATGGAATTCCATAGTGCCATATATAAATTAAAGATACCTAATGATTCACATTAACATGTTTTCAATATGTCCCATATATGGTTTAATTCTGCAATGTCTACTTGCATCTGACTTCATTCTTTCTACATAATTCAATCATATCTTCTTCATGTAAAAAAATTCAACTCCTCTGCTTTTTTAAAAAGAATTACTTTATTTAACTTTATTATTATTATTTTTAATTTGTCCAGAGAGGAGGGGAGAGAGAAACAAAGAAAGTGAGAAAGAAAACCGCCAGGTCTGGGACTTGAACTGAGGTAAGCCCACTGCCCTTAACCATGCCACCTGCTGGCTCAACTCCTCCTCTTTTTCAAGTGCTCAAGAGGAAGACATGCTCTACATGTGTAACCAACATACATTTTTGGCACCTTTCAATTATGTACAGAGCAGGGGTACTTAATGATACTCATGTGTCACTTAACAAGCATATGTTCTGAGAAATAGACTGCCAGACAATTTTTTTTTTTTTGGTCTGAACATCAGAGTGTACTTACTACACAAACCTAAACAGAATAGCCTACTATGCTATTCATGGACTATCATCATCTATGTGGTCCATCATTAACTTAAATATAATTTTGTAGCATATGATGGCAACTCTAAATGATATATATTCTGCCAGTGCTACATAAACTACATTCAAGATATTTCAAAGAACACGAAACCATTTCATACCATGACAGAGCAACTTTCAGATGTAATCTGCTGGCTCTGCCTATAGCTCAAAAGCCAGACGTCTGAAGATTTGGAAATGCACCAGAGATAATTTAACACCAGCCTAATTGCAGCATAAAACCTCAACCTAAGACTTCTGACTCTGTAATCTACCTGCTTCTGCTCTGCCATGAGGAGGAGGACAGAGTTGAAGAGTTCAAATTTACAATTCTTAATTTAGAAAATTTATCAACAGAATAAACAACACATACCGCACTAATTTAGTAAAAAATACTATGTGAGGTAATGACGTATGTTAGCATTTGGTAATCTAAAGAAATGGATGTAGACAACAACTAAAATTTATAGACATATTTTTATGTTTTGGGGTTTTTCCCCAACTGCCAGAGGGTATATGCACTTGAAAAGACAGACAGAGGGAGAAAACACCTCTCAGTGAGGGGCATGGTCACGCAGCAATCCCTTCTCTATTTCTTCATTCTGTTGGGATTTTGGAGGTACATGCACATATACCTCTCCTATTTCTTAAGCTGCCAGGGCCAGAATTCAAATTGTGGTCATCTGTGTGGGATCTGGCTCCCTTAATCATACAAAGGTTTGGTTCATAATTGACACTAAGGTGTTATTTGCTAAAGTGTATACTAAATAACTGAAAAGTTAGAAAGGATGTTTAGTTTACATTGGATATTTACATTTTAGGCATTATAATGGAATTCCATAGTGCCATATATAAATTAAAGATACCTAATGATTCACATTAACATGTTTTCAATATGTCCCATATATGGTTTAATTCTGCAATGTCTACTTGCATCTGACTTCATTCTTTCTACATAATTCAATCATATCTTCTTCATGTAAAAAAATTCAACTCCTCTGCTTTTTTAAAAAGAATTACTTTATTTAACTTTATTATTATTATTTTTAATTTGTCCAGAGAGGAGGGGAGAGAGAAACAAAGAAAGTGAGAAAGCAAACCGCCAGGTCTGGGACTTGAACTGAGGTAAGCCCACTGCCCTTAACCATGCCACCTGCTGGCTCAACTCCTCCTCTTTTTCAAGTGCTCAAGAGGAAGACATGCTCTACATGTGTAACCAACATACATTTTTGGCACCTTTCAATTATGTACAGAGCAGGGGTACTTAATGATACTCATGTGTCACTTAACAAGCATATGTTCTGAGAAATAGACTGCCAGACAATTTTTTTTTTTTTGGTCTGAACATCAGAGTGTACTTACTACACAAACCTAAACAGAATAGCCTACTATGCTATTCATGGACTATCATCATCTATGTGGTCCATCATTAACTTAAATATAATTTTGTAGCATATGATGGCAACTTGAAACGTAATTAGCATAATTAATAGGATGTTATGCTTCATTGTGCCTTCTCCAACCATATATTAGTGATACATAATTATTTTCTATATCTAATATTAGCTAAGTAGGTTACTCTTAAGAACCAAGGCCCATGTATCCTCCAGAGCTATTAGATAAGGCAGGCTATATAAATATCAATATAAACTCCCATAGAAGATGATCGTTTCCAAAAAGTAACTTGTTTCCTTGCTTATAATGATTTAAAAAAATCAGCAATCCCTGCCACAGGATTAAAACTTTTTATACTGCAAATATTTTCTTTGTTTTAAGGAGAGGGTCTTGCTATGCTGCCCAAGCTGGCTTCAAACTTGCAATTCTGTCTTAGCCCACTGAGTAGCTAGAATTAAAGCCATACAACACCATGTCCAGCTCATGATTAACATCTTTTTTTTTTTAAGAGAGATTTTTGCTATAGGACACAGGCACCCGCCAGAGAGACAGGGAGACAGAAAGTGAGAAATCACCACCAATTCCCCCCGGGAGAATGGCCACACCACAATCTCTTTTCCTCTACTCTCTTCTCAGGATTTTGGGTACATATGCCTGGCATGAGTTTTAAGCAGCCAGGTCTAGGACTCAAACCGTGGTAGACTACCTGAGAATCCAGTGATATAACCATTATGCCATCTGCTAGTCCCTACCACCATTTTAAAACTACTGTTACTAAAAAAGCAACTTCTATCATTTCCTATCTATTCATTATAGATAGTTAATATGATGTTTTTATTAATTACACTCATTATAAGTTCTCATCACAATCTTGTAAAGCTAGGATATACTAATTTATTCTTTTAAATC
The DNA here is from genome assembly GCF_000334495.1 of Tupaia belangeri chinensis. NCBI lineage: Eukaryota > Metazoa > Chordata > Mammalia > Scandentia > Tupaiidae > Tupaia > Tupaia belangeri. Next base: position 1,708,310 of record NW_006159700.1, read on the forward strand.
TTGTAATATAAGATACATAGACACACACAAAGTACACATAGTTCCACCATAAATAAACTCTTAAAGTTTTCAACATGAAAAAGATCTTAAAATTGATTTTTTTCTGAGACTAGTCTAAACCAAAACTCAAGAACACAGAACTTATTCAGAACTCAAAAGGGGTGGTATAATGAGGCCTATATTTCACCATTTCTTTCAAGACTGTAGGTGTTGGCTCAGGCTTAGTTTAAGTCTAAAAATGTCAAGGCAGAATCTCTCGTTAAATTTTGTATTTTAGTTATCATAAACCAGTGCTAAATCCCCAAGTTCTTATCCTAACTTTTTCCCTATATATTAGATGACAGTATCAATGAATCGTAATTTCTAAAGCCATAAACATACCTGGAAAAAATTTATTACTTTTAATATTAAGATCATTTACCCCCAAGCCCACCAGTATAGAAAATTATGATAAAAACAGGTAAGAAAATATAACTGTTCTCAAAACAAATAGGAAGAGAAGTATGAGAAAATATCAGCCTTAAAAAACTGTTTTTAAAAAATTAAACTATAATGAATACAAGGCACATTTCTTTTTTATATGCAGAGAAGAAAAAACTAAAGCATATTTCTCATAACCATTACTGTAATCATCACTCTTACTGTCCTTAACTCTGATTATTAATCTATCACACAATGAGAAATCTAGCATATGCTTGAAAGATTAAAAAACAGAAACCAGTTCATAGGTTTAACCTAGTTTGCATCCAGCTAAATTTGGATTTAAAATCTATTTAGATTTAAGATCTCTAACAGATCAAAGTACTTTGCTTCTGAACTCTTGTGAAGTTCTAAGACTTTGTTTTTCAGCTACTGGGCTGTCAGAAAAGTCACGTATTTTTCAATGCAAAAAATTGAGTCATGACTTTTCTGACAATCCTATATTTAACAGATGATATTTCTTTTAAATATTAAATATTATGAAGTAGTAAAAGCAAAACACTGATCAAAAACAGAAGGAAAAATTTAAAACTGAACAACTAACTAACTTACCTCAATCAGGGGCACCATTAAAAAACCTTTTTATTATAGAAGCTCTCAAATATATACAATATACAAACGGAGAAAAAATAGCATATAAACAAAATATCCATAATTTAGCTGTAATTATTACCAACAGATTATAAATAATCACATCCATCATTCCCAGCTGCCCTCACTGAAGAAAATCCCAGATATATTGAGATTTTTACTGAAAGATAGTCCCATATTTATAAAAATAAATTCTTACTCCAGCTCTTCATCTTCTCCCTAGCCCACTTCCCAGTGAAATGAGTTGACTAAAATACCATTTTTAAAAGTAGGTAACTAAACTATTGGGTCCTCAGAAAAGCCATGACATATTTTTCTATGTATTTTAAAGCAAAAATGTGTCATGACTTTTCCAACATCCCAATATCTTTAAGGATTTCAGTGAAATTCCATGACAAATGAGAAAAAGAAGACCTAATTTTTCTCCAAAAATTTTAAAACTTAAGTTTACAAAAGTAAATGAGCTATTTCTTCTCCTAATCAACTTTTCATGCAATTCTTACCATCTTCATTTAAAAACAGTTTGTTGAATCTTAATCCACTCGGTTCTTTCCCAACATATCGATGAACATACTCAGTTCCAAGATCGTTAACAGCAATAGCGTATTTCAAAGGTTTCACACAGGACTGAAGACAAAAGGGAACTTTGGTATCTCCAATAGAATGCCTATTTAAAAACAGAATTAAATAATAATAGCAACTGAATAAACCCTGTAGTACAGTTAAGAGTTATTTTTACATGTTAATTCCAATTTACAAAGATCCCATAATTCTGGCCAGTTATAGTACAATACTGGCACAGGAGTAATGTAATCATCTGTGCTGCTGAGGCCATCTGGGAAGGTCCCAGGGGCACATTCCATCTTTGCATGCCAGGCAGATGCATGCCTGTGATCCTAGCTGACTGAAGGTAGGACTGATTATGGCATTTAGACCCTGTTGGGGATGTCATTCTCTCTCTCTTTCTCTCATGGAAGAAATAAGCATTAAAAAAATAAAAAAGATTTCCCCACAACTTAACTCCAAAATTTCATTTCACTGTTAAAGAATAAATATAACTATATATATTTAAGAATTCTACCAAAAAAGGCAAAAGCTTGAAAGTACTTAGGTAACAGAATAATGGTTCAATATTAGATAGTAAATAATTAAGTAACATGGAAATTTTCCTCTGAAGATAAGAGGGTATTCCTTCCTTACTCCCATCTGTATTTAATCACATAAAATAACTACTCATTATAAAATTATTCAGCACTTTATTTTTACTTAGTCTTAAGCCATAGCTAAACAAAACTACGGTTAGCTCGAGATGGATAGAGCTCAGTTTAGATTCAGTTCTATTCTCTGAGACTCTGTCTGTAAGTGCCTTACCTTGTGAACCATATCTCATAATTACAGCATCCTGTTCTATAAACCTGTCAGAACTGGCACTAAGTTCCAGTAGGCAGTTATCATCATGTATGTAAACAAAAACAAAAAAACAAAAGCTTTATATGTCACCAATCTGAAAGGTAGATGCAGCAGAGAGTAGATTGGGGAATTAAGAAATTCTGGTCAACCCAGTTATCAAGTAACCTTCACAAGGGCAGAGGCCTTTTATTTTTTTATTCACTAGTGTATCCTAGGGACTCTGAACAATACCCCAACCTATCACAGGCACTCCTTCATTTAGACTGAAACCCAGACTGAAACTTGACACTAGTAATAATTACCATAGGCAAAGGTTGACAGAGACATCAAAGGTTAAAAGGGCCCTTTGCTTCTACATGTATTATAAAATATAAATATACATGCATATGTCAAAAGCATATATTTTTCTCATCAAATGTATGCATAATTTCTAATTCAGACTATAAATTTAATGACAATCATTCTAAAAAAAGGTAAAAGGGCTGTATTATCTTTAAATTAAAAAATATATATATATACTAGTTTCAAAATCAACCTTTAGAATTTTCTAGATAAGAAAATTAAGACACAGAGGATGTTAAGTGAAAAATCATGTCTAAGTATCACATGATAATAATTTCTTCCAAATTCAAAGTTTTCTGTTACATGATAAACTATTTCCTCAAAATGCAAAAAACAGGAATAGTACTCCTACTGGGATGTGCACCATAAAATAAAGCCATGTTTTTTTCCTTTTTGTGAATTCTTTCACAGCACCCAATATTTAATTCAACATACACTGAGTATTTAGTATATTTTATGGGCCCAGTGAGAATAAAGATCTGTAATAATGGAAAGAAAAATGAATTCAAAGTTAAAAGATCTAGGTGCGCAATTCACCTTTGCCAATATCATGTTAACTCTGGACCTCAGATTCCTTATCTTAAAATGAATGTGTTACATCATGTTTTTATTATAAATTCTTGAGTATAATTTATAAACTATAAAAAACTATAAAAAAGCACTAGGGCCCAGCTGGTGGCACAGTAAAAAAAGAACAGAACTGTGGTGCTGGAAGCCACGTGGCTAACCATGGGTTCAGATCCCCAAGCCAGCTTGAGAACATGCTGTGTGCATGCACAGGAGACTGAAATCTTGAAGGGCTAGAGGACAGGGGAAGGGGGTCCATCACATAGTGAGACCTTGTCAAGGGCACTTCTCTTGCTCTCGGTTATGCACACACACACTCAGTCTCTATAATGAAGAAAATAAACTTTTTAAAAAAAGGAGTAAGCTTAACTCTAAATTAATAAAATTAAATAAAATAAAAAGTACTTAGAATGAAGGCACTTAAAAGATCAAAATTTCATAAAACGAGGAAAAAAAGCCTTAACTGAGACCTTACCTTAAAACAAACACATTAAATTACAAGGTTAAATAACAAAATTTAAGTTAAAATTACATCTTTGATATAAATTCATCAAGTGTGTACCCTGAAAGTTGTATACCTACTTTATAAAAATTATATTTTGATAAAAAATTACTTTATTAAAAAACTACATCTCTAAGTCTTTTTTTTTTTTTTTTGAGAGGTTTTTGCTATAGGGTACGTGCGCTCACCAGAGAGAGATAGAGATAGAAAGACAGAAAGCGAGAAATCACCCCCCGGGGGGATGACCACGCCACCATCCCCTCTCCTCCATTCTCCTCTCGGGATCTTGCGCATGCACACACATGCCCGGCTTGAGTTTAAGCCACCGGGTCTGGGACTCAAACTGCGGTCGACTACATGGGAGTCCAGCGACATAGTCATTACACTAACTGCTGGTCCCTCTAAGCTTAGTCTTTAACTGAGTGAAAAATGAATATTGATTTTTTTCTTTCAGCACAATTTGTCTGAACAAACCACATTACAGTATGAAATAAATCTTTATGTCTGACTCTCCACATAACCGTCACTCTTGAAAAAATACTCCAGAATTTTACCAGTTTCCCAAGGGCTTCCCTTAATTTCTAAATTTTGAAATCATTCTCTGTATAATACTTTCATATCATTATCCTTTCTCATTCTCCAAGTTCCTCTTTTGTCACATACTGTACCTGCAGTGTGAATATTTCCTAAATATTACTTTCATAGACTTCATGAAATTAAGTTCCATTGTCTTAATGCTCATGCCAAAATATGACAGGATGTATAACTAATGTTAAGCTGAAAATGGGGATTATTTTTCTTAGGGATCAGTTCATCAGAGAATAATGTCCTATTTGACACATTTGCTTTTCCTAAACAAATGTGTGACTTTAGGTACTTGAATGATACTGAAATAAGACTACAACTGTGAACAAGATAGACAAAATACCTATAAAACTAAGTATAAGCTGGGCCCAGCACTGTCACTTAAGAAATCACACTGGGTGCGTGTGCCTCACATTCTGAAAGGATGGAGAAATGGAAGAAAAAGAATTGCAGGTTGATTACACACTACTATAGGGTGTTTCTTTTCAATCTTTCTGTCTCTTTCTCTCGCTCATTCTCTGGCAAGTACAAATGCCCTTTGACAATAAAAGAAAACGTAGTGTAAGTTTCCTGTTTTAGTTGCACTTTCAAAACAATTTCATTAAAATCTATATTTACCTTCTTGAAACTAAGTCATATTAGGGTTCATTTCCATTGTAAAAGTCCTTACTACTTAATGTTTGCTGTAATGCAAAATTTTAGGTTTAAAGTTGGTTTTACTCAATCTGAAATAAACTTACCTTTGTCCATCTACTGTACAAACAGACACACCCCACAAATCAGGACTGAACTTGGCCAGTTGAGGAATATAATCTGCAACCTATCCAAGCATAGAAATCAGTAAATATAATGTATACAAGTAATTATTTTTTTTCTATCAAAGAGTTTATCTCAATTTAACTTTAACCAATACCTACTTATATTTTATAATACTCAACAGCTTTCTTTCTCTCTTTTTTTTTTGGAGAGATTTTCACTGTAGGGCGCGTGCGCTCGCCAGAAAGACAGAGAGAGACATAGAGACAGAAAGCGAGAAATCACCCCCCAGGGGGGATGGTCACGCCGCAATCCCTTCTCCTCCATTCTCCTCTCGGGATCTTGGGCACGCACGCACACACACCCGGCGTGAGTTTTAAGCCACCGGGTCTGGGACACGAACCGCGGTCGACTACATGGGAGTCCAGCGACATAGCCATTACGCTAACTGCTGGTTCCCATACTCAACAGCTTTCTAGTTTACCTTTTATAACAGTATCTGTAAAAACTAAGGGCACAACAGACTTAAGGATTATGGGTGAGATCTGAGTCTCCATCATCTCTTATGTTTACCAATACATTATTTCCTTCTAAAAAATGAAAAGCAGAGTCTAAAAAAGGAATTTAGACTTGATCTTTTCTTAAATTTTTTAAATTATTAATTTATTTAATTTTATTTGTCATTATAATTTATTTTTTAATGTGACGAAAGAGACAGAAAGAGAAAGGGAAAGTGAGAAAACAAACTGCCAGGTCAGGGACATGAACTGCAGTTGGCCATGTGGGAGTCCAGCACCCCCATCACACCACCTGTTGGCCCCAGAGACTTGATTTTTTGTTTTAAAGGGTTAAAGTAACTTTAATCAGGATCATGGGTGCTAGTAAAGTTTTTCTATCTTAAAAATTAGAAATGTGGCGCCAGCAGGTGGTATGGAGATTAAGGGTGCTGGATCCAACATAGCCAACTCCACAGTTAAGAGTCCTGGACCCAGTAGCCTGAAAATCACACCAGGCTTATGTGCATGCTCAAAAATCCCAAGAGGAGAATGGAGAAAAAAGGATTACAGTGTGGCCATTTGTAACTTTCTATCTCTCTCTCTTTCTCCCTCTCTCTCGTGGTTAACTGCACCCACCCTATTGCAAAAGCTTAAAAAAAAAATTAGGATTAGGACTGAAGCACCTAAAAATAAGTTATAAGTATACTAGAATTATTATCAAAAGGTTATATTACACTAAAGCTACCCAAAGCTAAGCCAAAAGAAAATAAAAACGTTTGATAGATTAAAGAAAATATCCTGGGACCAGCAGATGACATAATGGCTACATCACTGGACTCCCATGTAGCTGACGTGGCTCAAGTCCCGGTAAACTCACACCGAGTGCGTGTGCCTGCGTGCCCAAGATCCTGAGAGGAGAATGAAGAAGAGATTACAGCGTGGCCATGCCCCTGGGGAATTTCTCGCTGACTCTCTTTCTGGCGAGCACACACACCCTATAGAAAAACCTCTCAAAAAAAAGAATTATGTATGTGTGTGTATGTGTGTGTGTGTGTGTTCTAATATTATTTAGAGGACTTTTAAAACTGGAAAGATTTTATTAAATATTCAATATCAGATTTATAGAAACTCCCAGTAAGTTTATTTTTATCAGTTTAAAGTTTAAAAGCCATCTCAAAAATTGAAGATTGAAAGGAATTTTTAAACTTTGAGTTCTTTTTCGTCAGAATAACAACTGAAGTTAAAAGAACTAATTTCAGTGGTTTCATTTAACTTAAATTTCTTAATTAGCAAAACAGAGAATTGGACAATTTTACTCTCTGTACCTGAAGTTGGGCTGAATTTATTGAGTATGTAAGGAAATATGCATATCAAAAACATTACCTTTCCTCCAGACTGCTTTTTAGCACTTTCATATAACTCATCAATGTGCGAAGTAAAAGACATAAAATCAGGAATGACAAACTTTCTTCTAAAGGCTTGTGTCAATAAAACAATGTTGCTTTGAACACATCTGTGGAAAGTGAGAAAAAAAAAATTAATAAACTGGGTGCCCTTCATATACTAGTGCTTGGTATAAAAGTACTAATTAGGAGAATACTAACCCCATATCTAAACAAGAAATAAACTCATCATTTTATACAACACAATTCTATTAATTATACTCTTTCTACATTTCTTTCCATCCAGCAGGCTTTCATGTAGTTGCTCATAAGGTGATAAAAAAGTTAGTGTAATCAATCAGATATGCTTAAAAATTGTGTCAAAGATTAAAATGACAGGCTGTTCCACCACGTTTAAATATTAAAACCACCTGAAGCAAGTTTCTTACTCTACCAGAGTTGGTAATTACTCAGTTAACGTTTAGTTAACAAAAATCAGACTTTACTGTGTTATGACTAAGATCCTATTGATTTTTCAATTAAGTAACCTCAGAAATATACCTAATAGTTCCTACATAATTATCACTAATATTTCCCAAAAAACTACGTTTAGTATTACCATATTTTTTCTGAATTAATTTTTAAAATTTGCATTTTTAAATTTGAACATTCGAGACAGGGCCAGCCAGTGGTGTGGTAGTTAAGGGGGCTGGGGGCCAATATTGCAGTTCCAGTCCCAGACTCAGCGGCTTTGGGAAAAAAACACACACTAGTCATGCTGCATGCATGCCCAAAACTCTCAAGAGAATGAGAATGGACTGTGGTGTGGCCATCCTCCAGAAGGAAAGTGGTGATATTTTTACTTTCCCTCTCTATTTTTTTATCTCTCTCCCAGTGAGCACTCTATGACAAAACTTTTAAAAAAAGATAAAAATCAGACTAATTTATGTCTTAAATGTTTATGTTAATGATTGTAAAAAATTAAATATTAAGAGTAAATTCTTGGGACCAGCAGTTAACATAATAGCTATGTCACTGGATTCCCATGTAGCAGACCGCAGTTCAAGTCCCAGACCTGGTGGTTTAAACTCATGCTGGGCGCGCGTGTGCATGCATGCCCTAAATCCCAAGAGGAGAATGAAGGAGAAGGGATTGCAGCGTGGCCACTCCCCTGAGGGGTGAATTCTTGCTTTCTGTCTCTTTGTCTCTCTCTCTCTCTCTGGTGAGTACAAGCGCCCTACAGCAAAAACTTCTGAGGAAAAAAAAGAGTAAATCCTTAACAGAAAATCAAATGCTAAGAGTTGAAATATTTAAAGTGAAATCATCATTACGGGAAGTTATGAATGTAACTAGATTGTTCACAGGTATTAGCACCTTCTTTAGACATTTAATTAAAAAATAACTATAAAGTCAGGACCGGCAGTTAACGCAATGGCTATGTTGCTGAACTCCCATGTAGCTGACCATGGCTCAAGTCAGAGACCCGGTGGCTTAAACTCACTCTCGGTATTTCCTTTTCAAACTTGGGCAATGAGCAATTTTTAAATCTCAGTATTTTAACTCATGTTGTTCTAGATGAAACAATGAATTAAAATGAAAAATCAGGTTTTGTATTTTAATTATGAATAAAAACTCAGAATATATATTCACCCCTGGGGGGTGATTTCTTGCTTTCTGTCTCTCTTGTCTCTCTGTCTTTCTGGCAAGCGCATGCACCCTACAGCAAAAAACTCTCTAAAAAAAACAAAAATAATAACTACAAAGTTTCAAGTACTAGTCACACTGTTTAATCCTCAAAATATCAACCTTTGAGAAGGACTTCCCCACTTTATGACGAGAAAATCAAACTCAGTTTAAATAACTTGCAATAATCATACATGGAGAAATGAAGAAGTAGACACTCTCGGTATTTCTTTTTCAAACTTGGGCAATAAGAAATTTTTAAATCTCAGGATTTTAACTCATGTTGTTCTAGGTGAAACAATGAATTAAAATGAAAAATCAGGTTTCCTATTTTAATTATGAGCAAAAACTCAGAATACATATTCACTTGGACAATATAGAACACAGTTTTAAAATAAAATCCTAATAGAAATAGCTATTGTTTCAGTGATAAAGATCACCTTATTACAACATAAAGAAATTATAATTCTCAGACCAGCAGGTGGCATGGAAATTAAGGCACTGGACTCCCACATGGTTGACCACTGTTCAAATCTGGACCTGGAAGCTTGCTTTTTCACTTTTTGTTTCTCTCTGTCTCTCTTTGGTGAGCTTAAATTCTCTATAGCAGAATTCAATAATAAAGCAAGAAATCACTCCCCAGGGGTGATGGACATGCTGCAATCCCTTCTCCTCCATTCTCTTTTTGGGATCTTGGGTACACAGGCACATGTACCCAGCATGATCTTAAGCCACCGGGTCCAGGACTCGAACTCCAATCAACTACATAGGAGTCCAGTGACGTAGCCACTATGCCATCTGCTGGTCCCACAAATAGATTCTAAAATTCAACTTATAAATATCAGAATTGCAAAGGATATATACATATACCAAGGAACAGAGGGGAATATTAAAGATAATTCCTGATCTTTTTCTTCAGCTAGAGAGACTTTAAGTTATAGCGCATGTGCGCTCACCAGAGAGCGAGAGATAAAGGAAGAAATCACCCCCCCCCAGGGGAGATGACCACATGGCAATCCCTTCTCCGCCAATTTTCTCTCCGGATTTTGGGCACGCACACACACTGGGACTCAAACTACGGTGCACTACGTGAGAGTCCAGTGATGTAATCATTACGCCATTTGCTGGTCCCTATTTATATCTACAGCAAATCAAATCTACCTCCTCTCTTTCCAAGAAGCTATAAATAAGAAAATAAGAACTGTGAAACAAATTTAAATGATTAATCTACCACTAACCATAATATTTAAAATTAATCAGCATTTTTAGAAAAAGAATACATAATTAACAAAACTCACAGTCAGTCAAACTGTGTTTTTGCTCTAGCAGAAGGTGCTAGTAAAGTAGTGTCAACGGCCTCACTGGTAAATTACCATGGCTGACAAAGGCAATCTCCCCACTCAGAAGAATGTGTAAGTGCATTCTGGTATGCATGTCAAATAGTAAGTATTTGGGGGGAAGTAATTTTAATATAGATATCATAAGTCTAGTAAAACATTAGAAGTCATATGAAATGAACTCTGAGGAGATGTTAATGCTTTTGAACAAGTCACATATGTATTACTCTGCTTTCTTAATTTTCTTATCTGTAAACAAGGAATAAAATAATCATCCTTGCCTGCTGAAGTGTTTATGACTGATAATTGTAATACACAATGTTTTATAATTATCACATATAAGTTTTCATTATTAAAATAAAAGATATAAAAATCAAACAATATGTAAATGCAAAACCAAAAACAACCAAAAATCATGAATATGCATGAACACAGTTCTAGTATCTGTAAGATTAAAAATGCATGACTAAATAAAGGATTAGTTTTCAACATAAACTGTCTTACTTCTATTGGTTTGAGAATTACTATATTAAAAACAGTTAACTCTCAAAATTGTACAGGCAATCTCCAATTTTCAAATAGATAATACTCCAAAAAGTATGTTTAGAACTCATTTTCCCGTGTAAAACATGCATAATAGTTGTTTCTCAGACTACCTACAAAGGCTAGATATATTAACCCACAATATATTTTAAGTAATACATCAACATATAAACTTCAACCAAATCTTTCTAAATTATTTATCTGGGAAAATGAATTCTATGTTATAACATCTCCTCTCCATGTAGCTGGAGATGATTTACTTCTAGCAAAACTAACAAAATAATTTTTTATATGCTATAAAATAAAGAAAGAACTTCTCTAGAACAATCACCTTTCCAGGTGATATGAAAAGGTTTACGGTCAGAAATTCTGAATTACCTCATCCTAGAGATGAAAAAAGAAATCATTATGCCTATAGTCTGTCTCCCAATAGAGGCTACTGAGCACTTGTCAAGTTGGGAACTGCCTGTATTACAATCATGGATTTTTTAAAAATTGAATTAGTATTTAAAATAATGATAATTATCTCAATAACTGTAGATAGAAGATTTTTTTTTATTGTGATTCCCTGGTTTCATAATCAGAGTAGTTAATTGTTTTTAATTTCATCTTTGAAACACAGCAACATGTTCATAAAGCACAAAACATCCTAAACAGTATTAAAAAGGTATAAAACACTGCTTCTACTTAAAATTCCAAAGCAGTTCCCCATATCTATTAATCAACAAATCTACCTACCATCTTTCTGACAAACTTCATTCACAAATACACCAAAATAACTCTCCAAAAAGCACCACATTCAGAGTGCCTTACATAGGTCATTCAAGAACACTAAAGAAATACCTTCCTTCATCCTCTAAACATGTTCTGGATACTCAAAATGCCTAGCATTCACTGCAATATGCACCTAAAATCTATACTTTTAAGATCGGCTAAGTAAGCAGAACCAGGACCCTCCATGTGAAAAGAATCCAAAACTGTCAAAAGTGCTTCATGGCATGCCAGAAAACTTCAGAGAATCTCAGTTAAATACTTTATGTAATCAAGCTAATCAGAACATGTTAATGAAGATAAATAATAAACAGATATGCAAAATGTCAAAATAAGTATGTCAAAATAAATATTCTCACTTGACCAAATCAAGGCTAACTGATCCCCCAAACTGTCTTTAGATCCTGTTTGGAGGAATAGGTCAAAATCTCCATATCAGTATGTCTGAAGAGAGGAGAGAAACAGACAATGCAGATTAAGGAATATAGGGATAAATATAGGGTTGTCTGAGGCCCCCTCATTTTATGGTATCATCTATTCACCTTAAAAGAAGAACTAGAGACATTGCTAAGAAAGGCTGTAAGACATGCAGTCCAAGTGGGGATTGATATAAGCAAGGACAGAACTAAGGGTGTGCTCTCTTCAAGCTGAATGCAATCTCCAGAAACTGCAAACTGTAAACGTCTACAGTTAAATGTCTTTAGAACAGATGTAAAAAAGTATATTCCTCGCCCAGTGTATTAGAGAACCTTAATGTGCACAAAGTTCTTCAAATGATGTTTATAAATCCCTTTTTTTTCAGTTACAGAGGAAGCACTGGTCTTCAAAAACTCAATTTTGTTTTAAAAGCAAAATCATCATATAGCACAGCAAAGCACCATTAAAGGTTTGGGAGAAATTTTTACTTTTTAAAAAGATCTTTGTCTAGCATGACACCATCTGATGTTGTTTGAAGAGTTAATCTTAACATATCCATA
>NW_006159700.1:1720862-1739449 GCF_000334495.1 Tupaia belangeri chinensis
CACACCCTCTTTCACCCTGGGATCAGACGTTCGCAATCCTGTAGATTTGAGTGCCTGTTTTTAAAAAAATAAGAGTTTGTAAATACAGAGTGCAAATAATGTTTATGCTTATTCCAACTACAAGTTTTCATTCCTATATATAAGAACTTCTACCTAAGACCTGAACATGTATATGACATTTATAATGTCACTATTACCCACTTTCTGGACAAGTTTCTCATTCTCTTTCTTTCACTGATTACCTTGAAATGAGCATGATTAAAAATTGGAAAACACAGTAAGAGAAACCATGTCAGTCAGAATCTATGTGTCAGATGACCTTTAAGACTATATGTCAACAATACTGTATTATTACCTATTATTGATTTTTTAAAAATTAAGATAAAAATATTAAACTTACTGTAATAAACTTATGAACAGGTATTTTCTCTTGTCCTTCTGCAATTGTATAGAACAGCAAATCTTCCAAGCTAGGTAACAGGCCCTGCTTTATTTTACTAGAGGGGGAGAAAGAATATAAAGTTAATCCTTATGTGAACATTCTAATGAATTTTAACTAAATTCATTACGTAATAACTGAACAGATGAACTTATCTCCTTACTGCGAGGATAGTCATAACAAATGCTTATCTACCAAAAACAAATCAGTATCACTAGAAACAATAGTGAAAATAAGTTAAAAAATGATTAATTAATACAGACATAATTTTTATTCCCAGGTCTTAAAATACTGATTACCAACTCTAGCTGTATCAATGCCTAGTCATCTGTTACGTTTATACCTTCTTATACAGCCCAGTACAATCTTGTAATATAAATTATAGAGTTCAGTAAATGTCCAGTAATAGTCAATACTTAGTTTAGTTCTTATATTTTTTCAAAATATGGTGACAATTTATATATTATTCAAATAGTTAACCTGATTCTAAAATCTGGGAGAAACAGCAAATAACTATTGAACAATATTTTAGATCAAGTATGAGTTCCTGAATTCTGGCTGTTAACAGTAGCTGTGTAACCTTGGGTATATTATTTCTGTGATTCTCTTTCCTTAGCTGAGAAAGGGGGTAAGAGCCCTACCTCACAGGGCTACTGTAAGGATTAATTGCTTCAACAGTCAATATCTTTAAAACATTGCCTGGCAGGAAATTAAGTACTCAACTGACAGTAATTGTACTTATTATTTCTAAAATGATCAAGATTTATATGTATAACAACATGCTGATCAAATTACATAAATCATAGAACTACTGGAATGAAGATCTTACTAGACAAAATACATTAAAAACTTAATTAACTAAAATCATATAACAATAAGATGCTATGACAATCTGTTAAGAAAAATTCTTTCCTAGCCATTGAAAAGGTTTCAAGTAAACACATTATAATGAGCCTGCTAACCATCGTTTTTTAAAAGAATTATTTTACTTAACTTTAATTATTTATTTATCTTAATTTCACCAGAGAGAGAATGAGAGGGAAAGTGAGAAAGCAAGCGGCCAGGTCCGGGACTCAAATGGCGGTCAGCCATGTGGGAGTCTAGCGCCATTAACCACCACACCACCTGCTGGCCCCTAAACATCTTTGTTGATCTGAAACTGAACCACATTATTCAGTGACTGTGGTAGGTATTAATACTGATGTCATGATTATAAATATAAAGCAGACTAATCTCCTACCCACCGATCACTATTTATTAAAATTACAGGAGGAAATATATATATAATATATGCATGTGTGTATGCATATATGTAAGTACATATGCATAAAATATTCAGGAAAGGACTTTACCTGTATTTCAATAAAGCAAGAGAGAATATGAGAGAAAAGAAGGAAATACTAACCTTCTTAAATTTCTAACTTAATAGTCAATTTTACACAAGCCCCTAAGTATAATGGCAAGATTTATAAGAAAATTATATACATTACTGTTGTTTTTAAAAAAGAAACTTACACAACATATGTTTGTTTAAAATTGTTTTCATACTGTTTTAAAGAGCTTTTCTAAATATCTGAATACTTCCTGGATTACATAAAGGTTATACAATCTCACTCCATACTTTAATAAGACCACATGAACTTAATTATTTCCTAATATAATTACTTTTCAAGTTTATTAATGGTCCATATATTTCCACCTTAGAAGAAAAAGAAATATATAACTCAGAGAGCATGTACACTTGTACATACACATATAAAATCAAAATATTAGTATTGGCTTTAACATCACTTATATTTGTTCTCAAAACAAATATAAATTTGTTTACATCAACTTTAGTTTTTTTTAAAAACCAAGCTTAAAAAACATGAATTTCAGGGCCAGTTGGTGCGCAGCAGTAATGCAACTAGGCCCACATGGAAAGGTCCTGGGTTTGCACCCGGGGGCCTATGCCTCCGATTCAGGCTGGCTGAGAAGGGGTAGATCACAGTATGGGGACCTTGTTGGGGATGGCAGTCTGACTCTCTCTCTATCATAGAAGCAATAAACTTTATAAAACATTTCACACCAATGTTTTTTAGAAACACAAATTGGGGGGTGATTTCTCGCTTTCTGTCTGGCTCTCTCTGTCTTTCTGGCGAGCGCCCGTGCCCTATAGCAAAAACCTCTCCGGAAAACAAAACAAAACAAAGAATTGTTATTTTAAAATGAAATGGCATATCCTAGATACATAATTATACCTTAAAACAATTTTTTTTGCCTTAAAACAATTTTTACTCCTAGACAACTTTTTAAAAATGTGCTTGAGATATTTTAATAATAACAGCTAAAATTCACTGATAACATATTCCAGGTCCTGTGCTATTATACACACATTCTACTTTAATCCTCCAATGGTCTTACAACAGAGGTACTATTATTGTTCAAAATACAGTACTGGTTCTGATACAGAGTAGAAACTAAACTCACTATTTATTAGAAAAACATGAATAATCCATCTTACAGATGAGAAAATGGAAGCTCAGATGAAGAAACTTCCCAAGGTCGCACAGTGATAGAGATGAATTAAGAACCTCAAAGTCTAAACCATTTACCACAATGCTACACTGGCTCTCTAACTTATTAACTAGTTATTACTTTAATAAGGAAAAAAACAAGTTTTCTAGGTCTTACCCTGATCTAACACCATTAAACAGAGCTCAATATTGATGATCTAATATTTAAAGAAAAACTGAACCAGCTGTCAAAAAATCAGTGGATAATAACATACCAATTACTTACAGAAAATGGTTCGTCAGATAAACTTCAGATAGCAGTAGATTATCACTTTAAAAACTGCAGAATAAGCTTTCTGTGTATTTATCACACCAGTAAATGGTATTTACTTTGCTTAAAAGCTATGTAAATAACATAAAACATACACTTCTTTAGCTTATGATACATAGTACAAAAAATTTAAATAACCTCGTTATTGCCGTAGCCAGCAAAAAAGGTAAATATTTACATGATTTGGGGCAACAAACTAATTTTTATCCATAAGAGAAAGAATTTAATCCATTCCTAAAAAATATGCTCACAAAATAAATTGTCAAAATTGACAAAAAGAAATTACTACCTATCTCACCATTCAAAAGTTCACACTCTGATCTTAGAATGAGTTAGCTTCAATAGCCTGGTAAACAAATAAATACAAATACTATTCCCCGTACTTTCAAAAAGTAGAAATTACTCCAAAGATCTTTCTTGCCTTACCCCCTGTCCTCTCCCCAATTTAATGTCTTTATGACAATGCTTCATAATAATATCTTTTGCTATTAAATTTTAAGAACTAAAAACTACAGATTCCAGTAACTATTAATGTATAGTAACTAGGAAACCCTTAAGAAATATTTAAGTTTCAATGACAAAAAAATAGATTACAGCAGGTTTTCAAATCATATCATCAACAATTAAGACAAAAACCCAAATAAGCTCTCTACATTCCCCAGAGAGAAAAAGCATATAAAATAGTTGTGATCAATCATCAACTAAAATAATGAAAAGTAAATTAAAAGAAAAGTCTTTGTTTTACACCATTTTATTTTCTCCTAACTTTATTTTCGCCTATTCCCTTTCTAGTTCTGACAATAAAATCCTTTTACCATCATATTGTGTCAGCTTTTAGCATTGCTTCTATTTTAGCCTCATAAAATTGCTTTAAGGGAAAAAAAAAATCCCATATACTTAACTATGAAAATGTACAGCATATGTTAGTCATTGTTTACTGCCTAGGAGAAAAGATGATCCATCACAAGGAGTAATTTTAAGAAAGCCATAGGATCCAGTCATTGGAAAATCACTTTACTGTGGCCGGATAAGGTAAAGCTTTTTCAGAAGTGGAATTTGAGCTAAACTTGAAAGATGGATAGGAGCTGGAAGCCTAGCAACGTGAGATTTCTGACAAACTGGTAGCACTCACTAGGTATTTACAAAGAACAGCAAACAGAGTATAAAAAATGTATGAATTAAGGCATCTGTTTCTACTTACAGCTATTACATGTAAACACCTACTTTTCATTCAGGGTTAAGAGAGATTTATATAAATCAACCAATAGATGAAGAGACCACCCTTCCAAAAAGTATATATATGGAATTTAAATTTAGGGCCAACTTCTACCACCATCAAAAGCTTTTCCTTAACTTCACTGATCAGTTTTCCCAACACCAAAGGCAACTCAGACTAATATGGTATTCCGTTCTCTAGCATTTAGCTTTGCACGATCCATTCCTAACTTATCTCTTATACTTCCTTGCAGTAATTGACCGCATCTTCCCATAAAGATGTCCTGCCATCTATTATTTATTTACTCACGTTTTATTTGTTTATACCTATTATGCCTTCTGTTTATAACCTTCTCGTTAAACCTAAATTTAAGGTATCAGAGTCATTCCAAACGTTTCACAGAATTTTGCTCAAACAGATTCTCTATATTCTTTTTAGCATTCACTTTGCTAGTATCACTGAATTTTGTAGTTTTGTTATACAGCTTTTTAGGTGACAAGCAGTGGGGGTACAAAGATAAATAACATAAGGTTGTTATCTAGGAGAGATAAAACCACAGCAGTGTGGCAAGTCTATAGTAGAAATTTATATATATATATATTTTGTATTTAGTTTTGTCTTAATGGGTGAAAAAAACCATGAAAGCATTTAGTTTATAATTAGGAACAATACTGCAAATTCACCTTCATCGGTTCAAAATCTTATAATAAAAAACTACCAAATGATAAAAGGAAAATGAAAAATTTTTACTAAGAACTGAAAAAAATGAACAAAGGAAATATCTGAAACAATTATACTGTTTTATGTTGTTAAATAATATTTTTCATCAGCTCTCTCCAAACTATTAATTTTCAAAGGCTAAGGTAGTATCTTAAAATTTTTTTCTTTTGAAACTTTGTGCAGCTCTTGAGACGTACTGTTTAGTAAGGTATACCCACCTTACTAGATCATAAAAATCTATTTTTCCAGCTGGGATAAAGAAAATGAGGTCTGCTAACAAAATACAAAAGAATATACCTGGCTTTTTCGCTTATGTCTTCATTTTAAAATGATGATCCTTAAAAAAGACATTGAGTTTTGTTTATTGTTTTTTGGGGGTTTTTTTGGAGATGTTTTTGCTATAGGGTATGTATGCTCTCCAGAAAGACAGCGAGACAGGGAAACAGAAAGCGAGAAATCACCCTTGAGGGGGAATGGCCATGCCACAATCCCTTCTCCTCCATTCTCCTCTCAGGGTCTTGGGTAGGCACGCACACGCGCCTGGAGTGAATTTAAGTCACCAGGTCTGGGACTCAAATTGTGGTCTACTACATGGGAGTCCAGCAACATAGCCATTACGACAACTGCTGGTCCCGACATTGAGTTTTTAAAGCTTATTTATTTTATAATAAACATATTTATTATAATACTGAATGTGGACACACATACCAGGAAAAGAGAAGCAGAAAGAAAAAGAAGCACCCTCAACAAGGATCTTGTCATGCCATGATTCTGTCTCTCCAACAATCCACTCCTCAGGATTCTGGGCACATGTGCACACACTAGCATGTTTTCAAGTCAGTCTCAGGATCTGAACTATGGTCAGCCACATGGCTTTCAGTACTGCAGTTTAGTTTTGCTATTGATGACACCATCAGGCTGGGCCTGGGCTGTTTTTCCAATCAGTTTATCATTCTGAATTTAGAGTATTCTGATTGATAGCAAATGACCTTCAACTCTGGAAATGAGATTAAACCTGTGAGGTTGAAAGCTAAAATTATTAATAGAGTATAATGTATATAACTCTGACAAAGTGACAAATTCTGCCTTTTCTACAAATCATTTTTCCCAAGGTTAATAATCAGTGAAATGCACAAGTACTTATATTTTTAAGGCTTTACCATTACAAAAAGGACTTTCAGGGCGGGCAAGTGGCATGGTGATTAAGGGCACTGAATTCCCACATGGCCGACATGGCCGACCGTGGTTTGAGTCCCAGAGCTGGCAGCTTTGTTTTCTGACTTTTTCTCTCTCTGTTCCTCTCTGGTCAAATTAAAATAAATAAATAAATAAAGTTAAATAAAATAATTATTTTTTAAAAAAGGACATTGACTTTGTTGTCTTAGCTTATAAACCTATAAGGTAAATTAAGGTGGATTAATTGTCCCCAATTTACAGCTAGGGTCTCAAAGTGCAACATGTACAATCTCATACAGCTCTGAAGAGGCTGGACCAGAATTAGTTCTATACAGCTATTCCTATAGGATCTGGACTCCCCCGATCTACATAAACTGCTCAGCTATTAGCACCCCACTTTAGAAGAAATACCCAGGGTTCCTTAAAAAGAATGAATGATGAGACTCCTTACCTATGGAAGAATTTTTAGCCAAAATACTAACAGGAATAACTTACGCTAGATGAGCAAATAGTTGCTTTGCCTTGTTAAAACTGCATCCTATAGAAAGCAAGGAGGAGAACGTAGTAAACTACGGCTGCTGTTCTGGTGGGATTTTACTGAAGAAATTTATTCATGTCAAAGGCAAAAGTGCAAAAACTAACTCAACTTGAAGAAATGGTCACGCTGTCCCTATTTACTGATGGCTCTTGGTCCACATGTGCACAATTGGAGTTTACCAGGAGGTAATCTTCCTGTCACAGGTGGGAAGACTAGGACCTAGACAGATCAAGTCTGTAATGTTGAATTGTTAAGGCTTTCCAACAGGGCATTTCTTCACTAAGTATCCTTTAATAAGTCCTTATTATTGAAACATGTAGATATTATATTAATTCTGTCACAGTAATCACCTGACACCACTTCAATTTGTTTGATTTGTTTGTAATAACTGGAATATATGGATAGATATTCATGAAAGGCAGACTTCAGCTACACATTTGGAAAAAGGAAGCAGTCCTGGAAAAGGAATAGGCTATCTTTTTTTAAAGAGATTTTTATGCTATAGGGCACATATGCTCATCAGAGATAGAGAACAACCCTCAGGTGGGATGGCTATGCCGCAGTGTCCAGGACTCAAACCACAGTGGACTACATGGGAGTCCAGTGAAGCAAACATTATGCCATCTGTTGGTCCTTAGGCTGCCTTTTAAGGGAGCAAATTCTTTCTCAAGGTAGTAGTCAAGTAGAGCTGAATAATAACCTGTAGGAAACGTAACAGAAGAAAAACAAAAAATGGTAAGTGCTGTCGAAGGGGCAGAGAAAAGGGAACTCTTCTGCATTGTTGGTGGGAATGTAAAATAGTGGTACAGCCACTGTGGAGAATATAGGTTTCTCAAAAACCTACAAATAGAACTACCATATGATCCAGTAATTCCACTCTTGAGTATCTACTCCTAAGATAGGAATATACGCAGTCAGAAAAGGACTTGCACACCTGTGTTTACTGTGGCATTATTCACAACTGCTAAACATACAATCAACCTAAATGTCCCAGACAAATGAATGAATTGAAAGACATATATATGCAATAGAATACTACTCAGCCTAAAAAAGAAAAAAAAAACAATGAGACCATGACATTTGATTCAAAGTGAACAAATATGGAAGATTTGATGCTGAGTGAAGCAAGTCAGACTAGGAGAAGCTTTGTATGTCCCCACTCAATATATACCAAATGTCTGCACTGTATGACAGAAACTGAAAGACTGGGGGTATAAAGGCATGGAGAGCAACTGTGCATACTAAGACAGTATGACAGGAGCAAGGACAGGGCAGTGGGGAGGGGGAATCAAGGGGGATAAAAAGAAAAATATTTAATGAACACAAAAATGGAAGATTATCTATTGATAATATATATGGTAATATCTTTGACTAGACTAATATTGAGTGAACTCACTCTGGGAAAATCCATTTTGTGTGCTGTAAAGATGCACAGTGATTTAATGTAAGAAAAAAATAAGAAAATAAAAGTGAAATTCAAAAAATATAACAAAGTAATTAGCATGTCAAAAAATTATCAGGAGCTGGGAGATGGGTTAAGGCCTTTTCAAATCCTAAACCCGAAAAAAAGTAATTAGTTCAATGAAGTATTTAATTATCTGCTGATAATAGATAGGAACACCACCACCACCACCACACTAACACTGTAGAACTTGGTTATTAGGCCATTTCAACTCCAATTCTCCATTTTTCAAAATAAGATGCTTATTTTATTATGCTACCAAAAAATGTAACTAGAACTCTAAAGCCACTTGGGATAGTTTGAAATAGTTAGGAACGTGGGTCACAAACAGCATGGCTGAATGCCACATTCCCTGCAAACATACTGTCCTTCGGTTACTCACAAACTGGGAGGGAGTAGCCACAAATCTACAAAATCCTCTATCGGCTTGACAGTAAACAGATCTCAAACAGAAGCCTTATTCCAGCATTATTTCCCTATTACTATAACTGGTTACTTCTCTGAGCCCTCATTTGCATCTTCACACCACCTAAAAGAAAAACAGTTCTGCCAAAGGGAAAAAAAAATCCTACTCAGAATCCACTCTGCTTAGGGAATGGCCAGGGATTATACACAGCAATTATTTCTTACAGAGGTTTAAAAATATTTCCTGATCCAAAAGGACTGAAAATCTGTGGTTTAAATAAAAATTAATGGCCCAGCTTGGGGGCACAGTTGGTAGCAAACTGAACTGCAGTGCTGAAAGCCACATGGCTGACCACAGGTTCAGAAGCCCTGGTTGTCCAAAACATACACTGGGCACATGCTTGCATGCCCAAGATCCTGATGAGCTAGAGGGCTGCAGAAGGAGATCATGGTGTGACGAGACCCTGCTGAAGATCCAACTCTCTCTTTAGTGTACATGCATGTGATTTCTATCATGAATAAAAATAAACTTGGGGGTGATTTCTCACTTTCCCTCTCACTGTCTCTGTTTCTCTCTGGCAAGCACATGCGCCCTCTGCCAAAAAAAAAAAAAAAGTAAGACTAAATGCAAAGTATCCCAATTCATTCAAAATGTATGAAAGGTCCCTAGGTCGTAGTCAGCTGAAAGGACAAGAAGTGGGAAAATAACCATGGCAACTGAGGCAAAATTATTTGAATTCTACACTGTATCCTTAAATTGGCTCGTTGGGAAAGTCATGACACATTTTTCTATGCTTTTCTATGCAAAAAGGCATCATGACTTTTCCAACGACCCAACAGTTGTAAAACTGCCATTGGTTTTCCATCCTGGCTCTGGTACACATTGACCTTGCAATGTTGTGAAATGTATTTACATACTTTGGGTCTGTTTCTCCATTTCTAAAATAAAAATCACAAAATACATAAAATAAAACGCTATGAAAAGTAAATGAGATAGCAATACATAGCGTATTTCTCATGGGAATATATATGATGCTCTGGTGAAGCAGATGGACACATAAACAGAAGAGCAGTTGAAGTACAAAGAAGGAACACAGGGATGGGACACACACATGCACAGAAAAACTAGCTATGATTTAATTCTGTTTCAAGTTGCTAAAAATAGATATCCCTCTAAATCTCCACACTAAATATGAGAACAAAATCTTTACTAATTCAGGGTCTAAGTACTTTTATTTTATACATAAGCTTAATCATCTATTTAAGATTCTCAGCAAAAAAAAAAAGTACTTAGGGAACCTGCAGTTAGCGTAATGGCTATGTCGCTGACTCCCACGTAGTCCACCGCGGTTCGCGTCCTGGACCCGGTGGCTTAGAACTCACGCCGGGCGCATGTGCGTGCGTGCCCAAGATCCCAAGAGGAGAATGGAGGAAAAGGGATTGTAGCGTGACCATCCCCCCTGGGGGGTGATTTCTCGCTTTCTGTCTCTATGTCTCTCTCTGTCTGGCGAGCACACGCGCCCTATAGTAAAAAAACCTCTCAGGAAAAAAAAAAAAAGTACTTAACTGCTGCTGAACTGTACAGTTAAAAGCAGTTAAAATGGTACATTTTATGTTATGTTTATTTCACCACTATTGAAAAACCCGAAAGTGAGCTGGCTAGTAGTGTGGCGTTTAAGGAGGTTGGCTCCCACATGGCAACTCTGTGATTTGAGCCTTGGAACCCAGTGACTTGAAAAACACCCCGGGCATATATGCATGCATGCTCCAAATTCCTAAAGAATGGAGAAGGGAGCACAGGGTGGCCACTCCCCCCTCCGGGAGGGGGCCCTCCCCCTTCTCATTCTTTCTCTCTCCAGTGGGCACATATGCCCTATACCAAGTATTTTTAAAAATGTGTCCAAAATTCCAAAAGAGAATGGAGAAGGGATTGTGGCATGGCCAACTCCCCAAGGGGTGAGGGGATTTCTCACTTTTATTCTGTCTCTCTCCTATGAGTGCCCTATGACAAATCATGCCCCACCCCACCCCCTCCCAAAAAAGCTAAGGGGAGTTGGATATAGAAGGTGAAACTGAGGAAGGACCATTGAAATGGGGACATGAAGGACAGAAGCAAGATACAGCAACTAATACAGGATAGAAAATGCACAAAGGAACAAACTCATTCATATTAAGTGCAGAGGTAGGTAAACTAAAGCAGGGGCCACCTCTTGTAAAGTTTTAGTTGAAGACAATCACAGCCAACCATTTACCTATTATCTGTGGCTGCTCTGCTATCACAGCTGACCTGATCAGTTATAACAGACCAGAGAGTCAAAAATGCTGAAAATATTTACAATTTGGCCTATCACAGAAATGTTTGCAGCACCTGTCTTAGGGCATGGCACAGTATAGTAATACTCCCTTATAGTAAACATAACTAGAACAAGAAATGTTGAACTAGTCATGCTTTCTCACTTTCTATCTCTGGTCAGATTCAAAAATAATAATAAAAATAATAACAATAAACTTAAATAAGTAATTCTAAAAAATAGAAAAAATGTAGGCTTGTGTGTCTAAGGAAACATACAACAAGAATAATTTACAGTTTTTAAAGTTTGATGATTGAGGGTGATAGTGAATATGATTGAATAATGTTGATAAATAGGAACTTAAGCTTTTTTCAATATTATATTTAATATTATTATTATTATTATACAACTGGGAACAGGATATTAGGGTAGCAGACTAAACACAGAGATTTGTAAGTTCAAAATTTAGCAGATGTGGTTCCTCTGATTTTAGAAGTTATGTTTCCCACGTTTTAAAAAAGAATGATTTAATTGTGTTTATTATTATTATTCAATTTGACCAAAGAGAGAGGAGAACAAGAAAGCAAACCACTGTGTCTGTGATTCTAATCACAGACAGACATGTGGGAGTCCAGCGCCCAACCACATTACCTGCTAACCTGTTTCCCATTCTTTTTTTTTTCTTCTCATTTTCTTTTTGGAGAGGTTTTTGCTATAGGACGCGTGCACTCGCCAGACAGAGAGAGAGAGACATAGAGACAGAAAGCGAGAAATCACCCCCCGGGGGGATGGTCACGCCGCAATCCCTTCTCTTCCATTCTCCTCTCGGGATCTTGGGCACACACACACATGCGCCCGGCGTGAGTTTTAAGCCACCGGGTCCGGGACGCGAACTGCAGTGGACTACATGGGAGTCCAGCGACATAGCCATTACGCTAACTGCTGGTTCCCTGTTTCCCATTCTTTTAGAAGTTTACCACTCATAATGGGAAATCTTAAAGGTGGCTTATAAGGAGGCAAGAAAATAGTGCCCCTTCTTACAAACTGTAACTGCTAATGCCATTTTGGCTTATTTCCTTTCATTACTTTTTCTAAGCTTTTCTTAAAAGTGTAAGATAACTTGAGTTCATACAGTATAAAAAATTCTATATGCTAACTTTTGGCTTTACATTTCATTTTTTTATAGCCCTAAAAATTATCTATCTACATTTTACATGGCTAAGAGATTCATTTCAATGTACAATTTACTTAACCATCCCACTAATGCTGAATACAAGTTTTTCACCATTTTTTGCTAGTATGTGTTAACACTGTACCAAAAATATTTAATAAGTAAATCTTTCTCAATTTATTTTATTAGTCTTCATATAGCTCAAAAACTGTTCAGAAGGTCTGTTTTCTTTTAAAAACTCCCACCAAAAATCAAAGAAGTGCCTATATCACTCAAAATGTGACAATCAAGATGACTATTTAAAAATCTTTAGAAGCTTGTACAAGAAATTAGTAGGCAAAATATATTTCTAAATCTTAAAAGCTGTCAATTTTTCACTCATTATGCAACATCAACAGTTCTATGTTTTCAAAGTAGTGCTTTCTCTATAAACATTTCTTCAGGCATCAGTAGGCCATAATGAATGCTATATACCAAGCAGAGGATACTTTTTTTTTTAAGAGAGAGTTTTTTGCTATAGTGTGCATGCACTCACAGAAGCAGAGAGAGAGACATAGAGACAGAAAGTAAGAAGTCACCCCCCCAGGGAGGATAGACACATCACAGCCCCTTCTCCAGTCTCAAGATTTGAGGCATGCATGCAGTTTTAAGCTGCCTGGTCCGGGACATGAACTGCAGTTGACTAAATGGGAGTCCAGCGATGTAACCATTATGCAATCCACTAGTCCCCCAAGCAAAGGATACTTCTTAAGAAAAGTTCACGCACATTCACATTCTGCTTCAACTATGATATAGGAAGGACTGTTGAAATGGGGACATGAAGGACAGGCGCAAGATACAGCAACTAATACAAGATAGAAAATCCACAAAGGAACAAACTCATTCAAATTAAATACGTATTAAGTGCAGAGGTAGGTAAACTAAAGAGGTAGGTGATCAGAAAATCACCGAGTACAATCATCAGTCATATGCACTGCTACGCTTAAGTAGATTTCAGGGTTAAAACAGTAGTAATAGTGTCTCTAACTGAAAGCTATGTACTTCACTTATTCAATCAATACTTACTGTTTTTATAAATATATGTTTACCCAGCTCCAGCTTTCTTAAGCATTCCTGTTACCAGCAAATGACTGAAAAGATTACAAAGTGCAGACAGGCAGGTGTAAAATACTATCTTGTCTTACATTGGATTGTGATAGATCTTCTTAAAGAATGTAAATCCTGCAAATAATTTTCAGTTTCTATAGAATTAATTGTTCTTCACTTCAAATATCACAATAGGGAAATAGTACAGCCCTTAATTGATTTCTTTCAAATAATTTATTTAAACTCAAAGAAACCCATAAATACCTAGAGCAAATTCTACTCAAGGTGACATTTACCTTTTGCAGACTGAAACAGTGCCCCTCCCCTTGGCCCACATATCCACATATTGCCTCATAAAAAAAAAGGAAAAAAAAAAAAAAGGTTAAATTCTATTTGGTAGTCATTTCCTGAGTTAGCAGACTTTGTGGCTGGCAGACTTCTCTGTAAACAGCAAAGTCTGGAAACAAGAAGCTAAAATTCAAGGGCACCAAGTTTCAGGATCTAATTCTTGCTCTCTTCAGTTAACCTCACCTAAATATTAATAAATATTAATAAAACAAGTAGCATGCAATTTGTTAATTGCAGATCATATACAAATACGTTAATGTCTAGTGGATGCACATTGCTTAATAAAAATGTAAGGTCAAAAAAATGTTACAACATACAGTTACTAAAATGTTTTCCACTTGCCATTAAAAAACTAAAACTGATGACTTAGAAAAAATTTTAATATTGAGGAAATCACAAGTAAAATGCTGAAGGGTTGTCTGAAGAGCCCAATGAAAAAATTAAATATGTTTTCAATCTTAATTTTAGTTTAAGTGAATTGTAAATATGTTAACTATCACAAATTAAAACAAATACAATACTGAAGGATCATACAAGCATTTGTCATCTATTTCTGTGTTTTGATTCCAAACTGTTGTATCTGTAACTGTCAATTACTGTCTTAACTTTATTATCAGTACTCTTCTATCAACTCAATTCTATTTGCTGAAATATACAAGCATTTAATCTTACTCTGAAATTCAATTCTCATAGTATGCAATGGGCATTCCATCTTCACTTTCCATTTTGGTTTTAGAACTCTTTTTCTTTCTTTTTTTTTGGAGAGGTTTTTGCTATAGGGCACATGTGCTCTCCAGAAAGACAGAGACAGAGAGACAAAGCGAGAAATCATCCCCCAGTGGGGAAGGTCATGCTGCAATCCCTTCTCCCCCATTCTCCTCTTGGGATCTTGGGCACACATTCACACATGCCCGGCATGAGTTTAAGTTGCCAGTTTCAAGATATGAACTGTGGTTGACTACATGGGAGTCCAGTGACATAAACATTATGCCATCTACCGGCCCCTAGAATTATTTTTATTTAACTTTTGTTTTAATTTGACCAGGGAGGGACAGAGTGAGAGAGAGGGAGGAAGGGAGAGATGGAGAGAAAGTGAGAAAGCAGGCTGCCAGGTCTGGGACTCGAACCATGGTCAGCCATGTGGGAGTCCAGCGTCCTTAACCAGCACACCACCTGCCAGCCCCCACATTCCAGTTTTTAAGATGAACTACTAAAACATAAAGCCACACTATCTGAACCTAGCTAAAATAATTTCTGTATATACTTTCTTTTTAAATTAAAGCATAGTTTAAATTATGCTTACTTGTGTAATTAAAAATATTTAAACACAACTTAGTGTAGATGTGCAATTACTGCATCATGAGTATATGGCTTTTAACAAATACTACCAAACTGCCTTCCAAAACAGCTGAACTAATTTATACTTCTATTAGCAATGTAATAATCATTACTTCCTATTTCCCACACCTTCTAGATCACTTGATTTACTGTCTGCCAAAACAATAGAGGGAAAATGATCTCATTGTTTTTTTAGTGAAATACTTTCAATATTGTACCCTGTATGAATTATCTATTTTCTAAAGAGAATATACATGCTGATGCTGATTTTTCTCGCCCTAATTAAAAGTATCCCCCTGGGGCCAGCAGATGGAGTGTTGCTTAAGGGTGCTGGACTCCCACATGGTCTATCACAGTTCAAGTCCTGGACCTGGTGGCTTGATTTCTCACTTTTCCTCTCTCTCTTGTTCTCACTCTGTCCCTCTCTGGTCAAATTAAAATAAGAAAATAAATAAAGTTAAATAAAATCATTCTTTAAAAAAAAATGCCCCCCCCAACTTACTTTCACCCACTTCGCTCCAATCATTCCAGGTACCTTCATTAAGTTAGGATATACGCTGCTGGGTTTTATAGAAAATGAGCATGGTATGCCTGACAGAGACAAGCCTGATAAAAATGCCCATGTTGGGCAAACACTGGCATAAGTTAGTCAAGACTGAATGCCATGACATACTTTGTGACTCTGATCTAATGATCATTCCAGTCTGTGTTGGTTTTCTGAAAGTACAGTCATATTTTGAAATTAAAACTCTAAAATTAATCTCAAAAATATAAAAAATAGATCGAATTAGAGAAAACAATGGATATGAACATACAGATTTCAAATCAGAGGTTGCCAGATGCGAGAACAAAGCTTGAATTAAGAGGAAGTATGACTACACAAAGATGGAAGGCAAAACTGAAAAAAGGGACATGCTGTTGAGACGAGAGACAACTGAGAAAGGAGTAAAGTTCTGTGCTTAGGGTTTTACCCAATGAGGAAGCCAAAAGAGCCCGGAAAGCGAGAGAAAAATGAAGAGAGCCATGCAAAATTGGTTTTTTAGAATTACAGAACTAACAGTGAAAATATTAAATAAGGGAAAAAGTGACCAAAGACCATCACGTTTTTCTCTATCTTAATAGTCACAGAATCTTAAGTTAAGCCAGACTGAAGTTGTGTGAAGGAGATACGTATAGCCTAGGGTGACACTAGTTCAAAGAGTTCGTTGGAAAAAAGATAAGATAATGTGCTTCTATCTCACCTCCTTCAGAATATGAGTAGTGAAAGAATATCGGAAGCAAGGCAAGAGGAAAAAGCAAATATCCCAGGTATGTCAACTAATAAAATTTCTGTGGCTTAACATTAGATTCACTGTGACTTTATTTACCATCAGGACAAAAAGATAAACAGTGCAATCACATAGTTTCATATAAAACAGATGCACAATAATAACTTAAGAGAAACTTTTTATGAAAACTTACCAGAAAAAAAAAAAGGTCATTTGTGAGCATGAAATTCAAGGCCAATGCCCTTAACAGGTTTTACAATAAATGAAGAAGCAATTTTGTTCTCATTTAATAAAGTTAGGTTGCATTTAACACATGCCAAATATTGTTCTAAGCATTTTACAAAATGATAATTCGCTTCATTCTCAGATGGCTGTTTCTTTTAGTAACACTATATGAAGTCTGGCAGAGTCCTAGGTGCTGGCATTCCAGGTGGACTGCTGACTGAGGGATGACCTATGCAGGGGCTGAGCATTAGGAAGGATAACAGGATCAACCTGGAAGCTTACCTCCCAGGATAAGCATGTTTGTCACATAAAGGCAAACTGGAAGGAGTCAAAGAAGGGAAAGCCACATTTGGAAACCAGACCATTTAGAAAATAGAAACTTTAAATTAAAATGCTTTCTTCTAAACCTCAAGGCCACTGCTCTTCACTCTCTATGTAAATTGAAGACCCAATTCTTCACTGAAAGTTCTCAGGACTATTATGTTTATCTATATTGCTCCTGAACCAGTCTAGCTATTACTCCAAACTTCGGTAGTAAAACAAAAAAACGTAAAAACAAATTAGCCAACCATAAACTTCTCCCCTGAACTAAGGTAAACAAGGTTATTTCATAGGCCAAACTCTCAGGGCATCTGAACAAATCTTGTGGGATTCTCTTCCTAAACTGGTTTTCTTTTTGGAGGAGAAAGGGAGGGAAAGTAAAATTCAAGAGTTTTTGTTGGTTTTTATTTATCTTTTTTTTTTTCCATGTAAGTCTGTCAGATAAGTATTAACTGATACAGTCTTTCAAAGTTATTGGTAACAGATGAATTTTATCAAGAAAGCAGTGAAACCACAAGCTTCTGGAAAGCAAGTAAATCACAAAAGAAATTCAATTTCCTGACAAAAAAGGAAAAAAGAGGGACACTAGAGTCAATGGAGAGACACAAACCAGAGGAATATTTTTAAATAGAAAACAGTTCCCATCCTGAAGCCTTTAAAGAATAAATTTCAATAATTGCATTTTGTAATTCTGCAATCTGGACATGTATTACATGCCTGGTAAATAAGCGTATGTTAAAAGTCCCAGATGAGGTTAGACATATATACATTTTAGTCACTAAAACATTAGAGATTAGTACAAACTTGACGTTGGTCCAGCTTTTCAGAACTTGAAGGTATCTGATCCATTTAACCCAAGATGTTAAAAGACCTGACCAAGACTAGGCACAAAACTATTATCGCAGAATGCCACAAACTTTGCCCATCGCCAAGTGAATTTTTTTTAAATAACATTTTTCAGTCTGGGGACAATTTAGCTTGGAATGTTTTTTAGGAAGATCCCAACTTCAATTACAGGAAATATTTAGCAGGCTTGAAGGTGAAATATAGTAAGAATCACACTTTCGGTTTGACTCCAGGGCTGAAAATAACAGTAAGTAGAAGAGGCCAAATGGGTCACATGGTGTCTGTTCAATGTCAGAAAAATAGCAGGATATAAAGAAAGCAGACAGGTAAATTTTTAATCCATAATGGAAAAACAAAAGTTGCCCATTTATACTGCAGAAAACAAAAAAAAAACAACTTTGTTTTGAACTACTGTGCTACATCCATAAAGGATGAATCAACATCCTATCACAATTAAGTCACAAAACTTATCTCAGATTTGTCACTAAGTTACTGTTTTATGTCACATTTCATCTTGGCTACCTGGCTTTTATTTTTAAAATCCCGCCTATCTCATGGAAGACATCAGACAGGCCAACGCTGGTCCCCACAACAAACAGGTGGACTGTTCGGCATGCCCTCATCTTCTGGGCCACATGACCCTTTTCCTCCTAATCTACATTATTTCCGGTGACCCGGATGGCTCTCACATGCCTGAAGGAGTCACCCTTGAAATATTAAGAACACCCTGCTACATCTGGCTTCCAATGGGATGATGGCAGAGACCGAGGGAGGGCAGACAGAACGGAAACTCGAGCTGGAAAAGCGACGAGTCAGGAAGGCGCAGGCTCTGCTCCCAGCCCGACTCCTAAATGTCACCCGGTGGAGATGTTCGTGCGGCATCACCCACGAAGGGCTGGGCGGGCGGCCAG